>NC_142929.1:26645228-26655228 GCF_046866305.1 Octopus bimaculoides | reverse complement strand
AAACACACATATATCAAGTCGTATTTCGTGTACTCTGCAGCTTGCAACAAATAAGAATTGTTACAGCTCTCACCTTCTATAAAAATAGCATTACTTTTAGATCTTGTCATGAAGTTGACCTGATATATGCTGTTGCACAATGAACGGGGATTACTATTTTTGCGATTGTTTTTAGGGGTATACTACTACTACTACTACTACTACTACTACTACTACTACTACTACTACTACTACTACTACTACTACTACTACTACTACTAATGCTGCTGATACTACCACTACTGCCACAACTGCTAATGCTGCTGCTGCTGCTGCTACTACTACTACTACTACTACTATTACTACTACTACTACTACTACTACTACTACAACTACTACTACTACTACTACCACCCTGCTACATCTTGACGGAACACCTATTGTGTTTACTTCTTTTTCATCTTTATGGATGAGCACGGTATCTGGTCGTCTCGCCTCTATGACTTGGTTGCACTGCATTTTGAGATCCCAGAGTATTTATGATGTTCGTTTTCGATTACTCCCTCTGGCTTATGTTCATACCATCGTTCGGCTCTCTCGAGGTTTGCTTTACCGCACAACAGCCACTAGACATATCTGGCCACACTGTCGTGTCTCCTTTGGTATTCGCGTTGTGCGAGTTTACAGTACTAACTAATAATATGGCTTCTACTTTCTCCTTTCTCAGTGCATATCCCACACTGTGGTAAGTCAGTACTTTTATCAATGTGATATTTAGAGTCACTTGTTCTTGAACGCTGCACACTAATGCCTCAGTGGACCCCTTTACGTTTACTTTCTGCAACCATTGCCAGGTTCTATTCCCATCAATCTCATCTTTATTCTTTAAGAATCATCATCATTATCATCATCATTGGAGTTTATTTTATTTTTTAATGCAATCACTTGCCGGGACACACCCACCGTTGTATTGTATTGTGTCAGTTTGTTGTTTTGTTTTGGGGTCTGGGTGGAATCTTTTGTTGTATTAGTGTTTGCATTGTGTGTTGTGTGTTTAATACAAACCGTGATCTTCTATTGTGTAATCGCCCTGTTTATGCTTGTCTATTTTATTGGATATTTGCTATATAGAGCGTGTCTCGTGTTTGTGGATTGTTTTGTTTGGGTTGTATTATTGAATTGATAGTGTTTTGCGCAGGATGTGGACTGAGGTACTTTTTGGATAATGTGTAATGTTGAGGGTCAAGGTATAGCTTCTACGTTTTTGTTCATGTGCTTTTTTTTTTATACCATACTCCAGTTATTACTAGCACTGCAATTGTCTATCAATAAGCAAGTGGAGTTTGTTTCCAATCCTTGACTATTATGTTTCGGTGATTAGCTATTTTTCTTGGCGAGTTTGAACAGGCCATATACCTTGTTTGGCCTATGTTTATGTTTATACCATTTCTTGTAAGATTTTATGTTGTAGCATAACTATTTACTCGGTCAGTCTGCATGCGTATTCAGATTTGGCAAAGACTGGCAGGTCAGAGATGATGTGGTCAACTATCACATTGTGCTGGTTGCGCATTAAGCATTTGGTATTAAGGTATGTTTTCATTATTTTGCTTTTATAGTTGTTTGTGGTCAGGTACTGATCTTCTGCAGCGAGAACCAGTCCTTCAATTTAAGCTTTTAGCCCAGAGCTTTTGAGCCATTATTGGCTTTTACTTTGGCTAACTTCTCTGTCAAGCCTGGCAGAGTATTGGTTATGATTTGATATTTCCCTCCATTTCTTCTTTAGCATATTTTGTAGTACTGTTTTCATGTTGTTTTTTTTTTTTGTCTTTTTGACCGTTTCTTCAATGTTGTCATCTGAGACCAGTGTATCAGTGTAGTTTGTTTCTGTTTTGTATCTTGCCGTTTCCTTGTGTATTGAGAAAAGGCGTTTGCTTTTCCTCGTGTTGCTTTATAACATGCCGTAGTCTTCCACTTTTTGTTTCGAAATACTTTTCTAGATAGTAGTTCTATCTGTGCCAGGCCATGATTTCTATCTGAGCGAGATAGATATATTCTGTCTGCGTCTGCTTTAGGGTGGTGACTACAGTATGCTGTCAATAGTTTTCTGGTTTTTCTACTTAAGTTTCTTAATCCACTGATCTTCTAGTTTATAATGTTGAAGTTATAATTTATGACTGGTATGGCTAGCGTGTTTATGCCTATTATCTTATATTTAGCATTGAGTTCAGTGTTTAATATTTGTATTCCGTAATACACTCTCTTAATTTCCTCTTTCATTTCTGTGTGTTTTATTTTAGCTGCTTCATCTATTCCTAGATATTTCTATGGGTTATTGTGGCTTAATTCTCTGATTTACGTACTGTGTCTATGTTGAGTGCAGTGTATTCAATACTTATTAACTTGCCTCATTTCAGTGTCACTTTTGTACATTTGTCCAGCCACATGCTTATCCCGATGACTTTGCTGACTCTATGGGCAAGCTTTAGAAAGTTTCTCTGTTCCGTGGTATTTTAACTGAAAAATTTTAAATCATCCATGTACAGATGTTTTATTGTTTGTCCATGATTGTTTCAGTTAACAAGTTTGTTAGCAGGATCACGGCAAGGCAGAAAAGCAGGGACGCGGTCGACTTAGTCTTTCCTCCTTTCGTGGTCGATAAATTAAATAACAGTGAAACACTGGGGTCGATGTAATCGACTTGTCCCTTCCCCTAAAATTGCTGCCCTTGTGGCAAAATTTGAAACCATTATCATAATCTTTATTATTATTATTATTAGTAGTATTATTATTATTATTATTATTATTATTATTATTATTAACAACAACAACAACAACAACAACAACAACAATAATAATAATAATAATAATAATAATAATAATAATAATAATAATAATAATAACAACAACAACAACAACAATAATGATAACAACAAATAAATAAATGAATTAAAAATATATAAATCATAGATGAAAGAGTGTCATATACGAGTTAACAATGCAGTTGTTGAAAGACATCGGCATCTTTAAGGGATATCAAGCTACCGACACTCTGTAGTTTGTTTATCTACACTCCTCTGTGGTTATCACATCATGTATCCGTGTTTGTTTTGTGTATTTATGTCAGTATGTCGGTATATCTGCATGTCTGTGTATGTATGTATGTATGTATGCATATAGACATACGTACATAAGTGTATATATATGTGTTTGTGTGCGCGCATGTGTATGTGTGTGTGCATGTATGACATATCTGCCTCTCTCTCTCTCTCACACACACACACGCACACGCACTCTTTGTGTATATGTATATATATATATATATATATATATACATACACACACACATAAATGTATATATGTACATATTTATTCATATATGTATATATGCGGTGCATGCGTATATAGGGGTGTGTTTGTGTGTATGCGTGTGCGCGCGCGCGTGCGTGCGTGTGTAGATGTAGAAAGAGCATGCATAGATTATGTCAGAAAACAACATGTAGGATCATAAGCCCAATAATTAGGTGAACTAAATCATTTTGACGAAGAATTTATACTTAATAAAGGCTCTTTCTTCTCATCAGGAAAATGTGTTTCTTTTCCCAGCAAGTGTTCTAGAATATAACAGATTTACTTGTTGTTGTTTCTGGTGAAGATAGTGGTGGTGTTGGTGGCGTGGCGGTGATGTTGTTGGTGGTACCAGCGACGACGGAGGTGGCGCCAGCTGCATCGACAGCGGTGGCAGTGCTGTTGGTGTTACATATTATAATCTTACATTATTTGTTTTGCTAATTTTATAAGTTTTCTTCTGTTCCGTATGACATTTTTGACGTGATAATGGCCGTATTTACTACATTTATATGCATATGTTATTATATTATAATGAGTGTCTATGCGAGTTTTGTAGTAGTGTAATTACTCACTTAAAGTTAGCATACGAAACGTTAAGACATCTGAATTACATGAGGTAAACTAATATCATATTTGTCGATTTTGCCTTTCATACATCACGCATCGATAAAATAAGTACCTCTGGAACATTGGGCTCGGGGTAATCGACTTAGTCTATCCCTTAAAATTGCCCGAACTTTGCTGCAATTTGAAACCAATATTAATTCGTGAGATACTGATCATGAATGAACGAATATAATCTGACAGGAGAGGCTATCACTAACTTTTAGATCTACTACAGTGTTTAAAGTTAGAGCAATTTATTCAGAATCCAATTCAAATTAGTTGTGGGTGTTATTATTGAAATAGTTGAGAGTTCCTTTGTCTGTAATATTTACTCGGTCAGTCTGCATGCATATTCAGATTTGGCAAAGACTGGCGGGCCAGAGATGATGTGGTCAACTATTTCATTGTGCTGGTAGCGCATTCAGCATTTGATGTTAAGGTATGTTTTCGTTATTTTGCTTTTATAGTTGTTTGTGATCAGGTATTGGTCTTCTGCAGTGAGAATCAGTCCTTCAATTTAAGCTTTTAGCACAGAGCGTTTTAGCCATTGTTAGCATAATGTGGGATATTTACTGAAAACGCAATGGGGATTCTGGAAGTTCTGAAGTTGGTTCTAGATGGTATTTTCTGGTTGCAGTAGACGACAGACCAACACTTTTAGGTGTACAATATTATGATTTCTCAAGCACAACAGTTGCAAAAAGTTTCTGGGCTTCATACAACACCATCAATGAAATCGATTTAGAAGTCTAAATTTGTCTCATATTTTACGCATACAACTATAAACCAATGTTGAAGAGCTGTGGAATTGTGCAAAAAGAAATGAGGCATTGGTACTCGTTATACACGGATAAATTCCTCATTAACCAAGTTCATTTGGCATTATGGCTTCCCTAGGCATAATGTTATGGTTTTCCTAGCCATGGTTTTGAAGATATTAGATCAGTTTATCGTTTGTAATAAATGATGAGGGAATTGAACGATTATTTCAAGAGGGAAATTTCATCCAGGAAAACACTTTAAATGTCCAACCCCCCAAACACCTTTCCTTTTGCTAGCCTTTTTAAAGCTCAATTCAATATCAAAAGACAAAATATAACCTATTTATACATTATTTACATTCGGCGGATATTTGTCCTTATCTTGTTTGTTGTTAACACAACGTTTCGGCTGATATACCCTCCAGCCTTCTTCAGGTGTCTGGGGGAAATGTCGAACCTGGGTTCTCATTCCTAAGGTATGTTTCGATGTTATTATTTTTAGTGTTCAGGTCACTGCTTGGAACAGAACTCGGAATCTTGGGGTTAGTAGCCTGCGCTCTTAACCACTACGCCATATGCCCGTGGACCATTAAGCCATATGCCCACAGGCATATGGAGTAGTGGTTAAGAGCGCGGCTTACTAACCCCAAGATTCCGAGTTCGATTCCAAGCAGTGACCTGAACAACAATAATAATAATAATAATAATAATAATAATAATAATAATAATAATAATAATAATAACAACAATGACATCAAAAAATACCTTAGGAATGAGAACCCATGTTCGAAATTTCCCCCAAGACACCTGAACAAGGCTGGAGGATATATCAGCCGAATCGTTGTCTTAGCAACAAACAAGACGAGGACAAATATCTGTCGAATGTGAATAATGTAAATAATGTACAGAATTCCTCATCTCTTAAATACAGAACTGTATAACCTATTTATTCGGTAATTTATTTCAGGTATCGATGAAACACACCGAACGAATTCTGCGAATTAGAGAGTACGCATTTTGCTTTCTTAAAACGCTGCTCTTGCAGATCCAGTGCAAATTGCAATGGAAAAGAAATTAGAAACAGTTTATTATATATAATTTACCAAGTAATCAGTTAGAAATTGTTAATCTTAATAGAAATTACACATCACGGAAGATATTATAACATTACTGTGGATAAAAATGTATTGCGGAAGATGCATATTTTAGTTGGTCCAGTTTTCAAAAATGTTTTCAATTCTGGTTATATATCATTGTCGAAATATTATCTTGACATTCCATACAATATTGATAAAATGATTTGCAAGTAAGTAGTTTTTTAGCGAAGCAGTATTTAATTTTGGAGAATTGTAGCAAAGAAACGTCGAAAAAGTGTTAGTAAAGAAAAGGGGAAGATAGCATTGATTTATATTCTGAAATCTATATATAGCAGATAAGGGTTATGCTACTAAATACCTAAACAAAATATACAATTGTCTCTCTCAGGAGTCATGTCCCCTAAGAGGTAATTGCCTGAGAAAAAACGTAGTCTACAAGTGCGAAGTAAATACATTAAATCCTACAGGACTTATGAAAATGTATATAGGGAGCACCATTGATTAAAAAAATATATGAGACACAAGAATTCATTCATTAACCCTGATATAAAAAATTCCACGGTATTAGCAACATAAATTAATCACCGCAAAGAGAAAAAAGACACAGAGTATAATTTGAAATAGTCAATAATCACCGAATCTACACCTTATAACACGTATATGAAAACATGTAGACTTTGCGTAAAGGAATCGATTAGTATCCTTTATGCTAGCAACAAAAATAAAAATATACCATTAAACAAGATTACGGACGTTTTAATATGCTGTAAGCATAATATTTAGCGACTTTTACATTTTTTACTGTATAAAAATATGGCTTAGATTAGAACGCATGGATACATAGATTTAAATATTTAACCTTAATTACCATATTCTATAGTAAAACAATTTTTTTTTAAATACACAAATATACAATGGAATATTCTAATATCACCGATAATATCCAATACATACAAGGAATACTTTGAGAATTTGGCTTTAGGATCAACACCACTAAAGCTAACCCTATGACTGCGATATGTTGATGATACCGTTATATTCTGGCCCCACCAGGAAGATGTTCAAGTAAAGTTAGATCATGTGAAGTCGATAAAGCCATCCAGACACTTCACAATAGAAAAAGAAAAAAGATAATCAGCTCGCATTCCTGGACGTATTAATAACACGCAGCAAGTATGGATCCAGGACATCCGTATACCGCAAGCCAACCTTCACTGGACGATACCTCAACTTCAATTCCCACCATCCATACAGTGTAAAGAGAGGGATTGCTCAGTGCCTAAAACATCAAGAAAAGAATATAAGTAGAGGTACTGATATACACCACGAAGAAATGATCGAGCTAAGTAACAATCTGTTAAGCAACAACTACTCCAAAAACATGCTATCCACTCCAGTTATGAAGAGAAGAGAGGATGAAACCCATAAACTGTCCACAGTCTGTCTACCCTATGTGAAAGGCCTCTCCGAAAAGATACAAAAGATATGCGGCCCATATGATATCAGGACAGTATTCAGGAATAATACAACACTTCGCAAATATCTCCTCTAAGTAAAACCAATAAAAGAGAATATGACCAAAGACTGCGTTTACTCTATCCCATGCAGCTGTGGTAGGTTATACAAAGGCGAAACATGTTACCCCTCAAAATAAGAGTACAGGAATATCGCAAAGCTGTGACATGAAGAGATATTGATAAATCGGGTATAGCTGATCATGTATGGAAAAACGAAGACTACCTCCCCCTGTGGGATGAAGTTAAGATAATAGACAGACAACACCACTGGAAAATAAGAGGCAGCACGTATGCTTGGAATAATAACCTCCTAAGCAGACCTAGTGCAGATATGAGTAGTGTATGGGAACCAGTATTAAGGAAGGATAGGAAAATATTATATTTATAAACCTTAACATTCATTCAATAATTGCCCATGGGCATATGGCGTAGTGGTTAAGAACGCGGACTACTAACTCCAAGATTCCGACCTGAATAATAATAATAATAATAATAACAACAACATCGGAAAAATACCTTAGGAGTGAGAACCTAGGTTCGAAATTCCCCCAGGACACCTGATGAACTGTGAAGAGTACATCAGCCGAAACGTCGTATTAACTTCAAATAAGATGAGGACAAATATCCATCAAATGTAAATAAATAAATATATAGATATGTATACTTAAATATTCATCATTTGGAAGTCTTCAGTCTTTCTCATTGCATGTATACACATGCAACATGCATGCATATATATATATATATATATATATATATATATATATATGTGTGTGTGTGTGTGTGTGTGTGTGTGTGTTCATATATACATGTTCTCATATTATCTTCTTTATATCTTCGTTCCCAGAGCTTTATATTTAGTTTGGAACCATGAATTTTCCAAATTCACCTTTATCAAATCTTCCAGACTATTTAAACTTCACCTTCACTATGTGGCGTGGCTTTAGCTTCTGTGCCCCTCCATACATATAACTGACTAATTGTTGTAAAGACTTTCGTACAAAAGATCTTTTTATAACTGCAGGGTGTGTCTATCCTACGATAAAGTGTTGCATTTCTCTTTGTAATTGTGAAATTTGCAAGTACTCAGGTCTATGTGCTTGTTTAAGTGTTAACAATGCCTTTTGTTGTATTTTACTAGAGAGTGTGTATGGTTTGGCTTGAGGTGTTGAATATCTCTTATGAGACTTCTGATTGTGTTCATTTGTTGTATACCAGATATAAATCACTTTGTGTGTAATATGTGTATATTTAATAATGTTTATTGCCTTATGTACTTGCGTAGTAATGCTTTCCATATTTGTCAGTAGGTTCATTTACTAAGTTTGTTTGAATACCAGTTGTTAATTAGGGTTTGTTTAATTCTGTAGATTTCTTTATCCAGGGATTTATTGGTGATAGAGTACCGAAATACTCTCCAATGTAAAAGTTTTTTCACTGTCATTTTATAGTTTTACGAGCATTCGCTCTCTAAGTAGGGGTATACTAATTTGTTTCAGTCTCTTATGTAAAACCACCTGTATACTTATACCTAAAAAGGGAATCATATTTGTATTGCTTTGGATGTTAAGTCTTAGTACGGAGTTCTTCTGTCGGTTCTCCTTTAATTTCTCAACGTCTGATTTATCTATTATTACGAGTACATCGTCATTATATCTAGATTTATTATATGTTTGCGTTTAGGTATTGTTATGCTATTTTTTGTAGCTAGAATGTGGTAGAAGTAAGCAGTATGTGGCAGAAGTAACCCTTCTCCGTCTTTGTCCCGTACAGTTTGCCTTGTAGATAGCGAAAGAGTTGTCCCCTTCTGTAGGCTATTTATAGCACATTTTAAAAATAGTTTTACTGGTATCATGGCATTGGAAACTTTATTTCTGGATGCGTGTATATATTCTCTGATATAATTTTCATTATTTCGGTTATTGTTGCGTAGATGATAAAACTTCTTACATCTATCGTTTGCTAAAAATAGCAGTCAAATCTTGACTCTAAACCACAATAAATGTTCATATAGCACACAGGAGCGAAGACAAAGAAACAAAATAAACTAGCAGCTTGCTAGTTTATTTTGCTAGTTTATTTTGTTTCTTCGTCTTCGCTTCTGTGAGCTATATGAACAGTTATTGTGGTTTGGAGTGAAGATTTGACTGCTATTTTCAGCATGGCGGTATCCCTTAGAAACCCTAAATTATAATTTTAAATAGTTTGATGGTTTTTATTCCCATGCTGGCCACTTGATAAAATCGATATTTAAATACCGATCTTATTCTTATTTATATAAATTTATTTCGTCATTATATTTACTGTGGTGATATTCTGACCATATCGCACGAGGAGTTTTTAGGCGGGCAATTAATTTAAACTGGTCGTGTGCATACGTGCATATATATATGTATACTTTCGTATATGTAAGTATATCGTATGTTGTATATATATATATATATATATATATATATATATATATATATTTGTATTTATGCGCTTTTCTAAGTGTATTCCAGTATCTGGAATTATGCAGTAATTTTTTCTAGTTTATTTTGTTTCTTCATCTTCGCTCCTGTGTGCTATATGAACATTTACTGTGGTTTAGAGTCAAGATTTGACTGCTATTTTCAGCATGGCGGTATCCCTTAGATACCCTAAATTATATATATATATATATATATATATATATATATATATATATATA
>NC_142929.1:26565228-26637728 GCF_046866305.1 Octopus bimaculoides | reverse complement strand
CATGTATTAACGATTCTGTTAATAATAATAATAATAATAATAATAATAATAATAATAAT
Source organism: Octopus bimaculoides (assembly GCF_046866305.1). Taxonomy (NCBI): domain Eukaryota; kingdom Metazoa; phylum Mollusca; class Cephalopoda; order Octopoda; family Octopodidae; genus Octopus; species Octopus bimaculoides. Next base: position 26,637,669 of record NC_142929.1, on the reverse strand, counting down.
AATAATAATAATAATAATAATAATAATAATAATAGTAATAGTAATAATAATAATAACTGGATGCGGTTACAAATGCTATGGAAAAACAGTCAGCCACCTTCTATATATGGATGACCTAAAATTATATGCAAAAAACGACAAAGAGCTAGAAACACTACTACAGACAGTACACGGCTTTACCAAGGAAATAGAAATGAAATTCGGATTAGAAAAATGTGCCAAAGCAACCCTGAAAAGAGGAAAATTAGTTAAAAGTAGCAATATAACACTGGATAAAGCCAATGAAATAAGAGAACTAGACGAAAGCCAACCATATAAGTATTTAGGAGTCAATGAACTAGATAGGATACAACACATACAAAGGAAAGAAAAAATAAAGAAAGAGTACTATAGACGAGTTAGATCAATACTAAAAACAGAGCTCAATGCTAAAAACAAGATAACAGGCATTAACACCTTAGCTGTCCCAGTTATAAGCTACAGCTACAACATCCTTAACTGGACACTAAACGAACTATGTAAAATAGACAGGAAAACAAGAAAAATAATGACAGGATATAGGATGCACCACCCAAAATCTGACATAGAAAGGCTATATATACAACGCACAGAAGGTGGCAGGGGTCTTATACAGCTGGAAAACTATTATAAAATAACCACTATAGGACTGCAAAAATACCTACTCCAGAAGCAAGGGAAACTAATACAAATAGCCACAAAACACGAGCAAAACAAAAAACTGTTTTCAGTATTTAAGGAAGCTGACAAATACAAACAAGAAATCAATCTACCTAACAAATACGAAGAAGAAGAAGAAGAAGAAGAAACAACAAAAGCTATAAAACAAATGAAATCCAAACTAAAACTAGAACAGCAACGGACCATGATAAAACGATGGCAAGAAAAGCCCCTACATGGTAAATACTGGGCTAAACTAAATGCGAAAGAAATAGACAGAGAAAAATCCCAGCAATGGCTGAGAAGCTCAGGACTCAAAGCAGAGACTGAAGGATTTTTAATTGCTGCACAAGACCAAAGCCTCCCCACCAGAAATTACCAAAAACACGTAATGAAAAGAAATATAACAAGTAACTGTAGAATATGTGGAAATCGACAAGAAACAATAAATCATATTATCTCTGGCTGCCCAGTCCTGGCTAAGAAGGAATATATTCACAGACACGACAGAGCTGGGACCTATATACACTGGAAGCTATGCCAACATTATGGAATAACAACAGAAAAAAGATGGTATAAACACACGCCAGAAAAGGTCACAGAAAACAAGAAAGCAACCATACTCTGGGATATGCCAATACACACAGATAGAGAAATTAAGGCAAATAGTTGTCGAAGATCATGAAGAAAAAAAATGCTTTCTAATTGATGTATCAATACCAGCAGATGACAACGTTTCTCTAAAAGAAATGGAAAAACTTTCAAAATACAAAGACCTGGAAATAGAGATAACTCGAATGTGGAATCTAAAAACAGAAACAATTCCTATCATAATAGGTGCCTTAGGTATAATAAAAAAATATTCAGACAAATACATAACAAAAATAGCAGGACTTACAAATATATATAACGTACAGAAAATTGCACTACTGGGTACTGCACACATTCTACGCAAAACACTTTCAATACAGTAAACATAAGAGCACCACAGCAAACCACAGCACATACCCAAGGCGCATAGAGCTGCGCTCGGTAGTGAAGTCAAAGCACGTTATAAAAATAAAACTACTGAATAATAATAATAATAATAATAATAATAATAATAATAATAATAATAATAATAATAATAATAATAATAGTAATAATAATAATAATAATAATAATAATAATACATTATAAGACAGATTAAGGGCAAATCTCAAACAATCTACCACATCCTCTTCATAGATGATTTGAAGTTGTATGGCAAGGATGAGGTACAAATGAGTTTCTCAGTGAATACGGTCCACTATTTTAGAGCTGATATTAGAATAGAATCCGGACTCAAGAAGTGTGGAATAATGTACCTGAAAAGAGGAAAGGTGCAGTCCCTAGCAGGGATAGAATTACCTAATAGAGAACTGATTAAACAAATTGAAACGGAAGATAGCAAGTACCTTGGAATACTAGAGTTCGACGAGATAATGGAGAAGGAAATGAAAGAGCAACTGAGGATGAAATATTTCCGAAGACTAAGATTCATGTTGTGCTCAAAATTGATCGGATGGAATAAAATTCAAGCAGTTAATAAATGAGAGATAGCATCCCTTTGGTATGGAACTGGAATCATAATATGTCAAAAGAAAGAATTGATGAACATGGATACGAACACAAGAAAAATGTTGACAGTGCACGGAACCTTGCACCTTAAGAGGAACACCGATAGGTTGTACTTGTCCAGAAGAAAGAGTGGGAGAGGTTTGATCAGTTGCCAGGATTGTGTCGAAGGGGAGGAAAATAGCTTAGGGTGGTATATTAAAATGCTGTGGTACAATTGTTGAAGAAGGCGGGCATCATTAAAACTGATTTTAATGTTAAGAAAGAAAAACTTAAAGAGGAAAAGAACACAAAAAAGAAACAGCATGGAAGGAAAAAAATTGTACGGTCAGTTTGTAAGAGATTCGAACGTCAATGCAGATACAAAAGACCGGTGGCTATGGATGAGGAAGGGTCGCCTTAAGATAGACAGAAGCACTTATATGCGCAGCTCAAGAACAAGCGTTAAGGACTAACTATGTGAAGTTCAGAATAGACAACACTACCGACAGCGACAAACGCAGAATATGTGGTGAGTGGGTTAAACGGTATGGCATATCGTTAGAGAATGTGTGAAATAGGCACAACGCGAATACAAAAGACGACATGACTATGTGGTAGAACGATCCATTGGGATCTCTGTGGAAATAACGGCCTACAAAGTGCAAAGGTGTGGGTCGAGCAAACCCCAGGGGGATTCTCCGAGAGCGAAAGCTGCCAAATCCTGTCGGATGCAATGATTCAGTGCGATCACCTGACCAGAAATCGGAAACCGGACATTATTGTGAGGAATACAAAAGAAAGAACATGTATGATAAGTGACATAGCATTCCCTGATGACAACAGGATCAATGTGAAAGAAGACAAAATAAACAACTATGACGATTTGAAGTGGGAAATACGAGTGTCTTGGTCAATGAGGACAGCAGACGTGATACTAATTGTAATTGGCTGAAGAAGATTGGTGTAAGTGTGAAGGTATAACACCTACAAAAATCAGCATTGCTTGGAACTGTAAGATTTCTTTGCAGGGTTCTTGAAGCATCACAAGTAAACAAGTGCCACATTAGTCTGCTGGCTGTGGTCAGCTGACAATTTCCATCATACCCAGTAAAATAAACTGTGAGTTTTCATCACATAATAATAATAATAATAATAATAATAATAATAATAATAATAATAATAATAATAATAATAATAATAATAATGATGATAACGGAATTCGGTATCTCAAAGTATGCGTTGCTAACTTGGAAACAGAAGAAAAGAGCAAATTGTAGGGGCATAAAACTGCCAAACGGAGAACGAATGGAACACCAAGGAGATTGTGGGCACAGATACCTCGCCTCATGGATCTGAACAATATACTGCACAGAGAAAATAAAGACAAGGTCATCACTGCATATTTGAAGCGTCTCAGACTTCTTTTAAAGTCAAACATAATGCAACGAACCTTGTGATTGCCGTCAAAATATATGTTGCTGCTGTAGTCCGCTAAAGTCCACCCCTTCTTAAATGGGCACGAGTGGTGACTGACCAACTTGATCGTACTACCTAAAAGACGATCACAACGAATGATACCCTTCACCCTACGGTGAAGTACACTCTCTGTAAATGAAAAGTTGTAGATGTGGACGTGGACGTGGTATGATTAGCGCACGGAGTGCATAGACAGTGAAAGAAGAAACATGACAGAGTAGCTGGCAAACAGCGAGCAAGACCTGCTACAGTATGCTGCTAATGCAGAAGGATTAACCAACAATGGCGTTGAGAGTACTAATGACTTCGTATCACGAATAGCCAACCTGAGAGAAGAAACACTACACTGCATGAAATTACATGGTCAGTTGCACAGTGAAACTAACGACTTAAAAGCCAAGTAAGCATCATGGCGGTGACTCAGCAAAGGTGGCCTTAAAGAGTAACTGAAAGACTAATCATTGCCGCCCAGAAGCAGACATTGAATACCAGCTCAATGAAAAGGGATATATACCAAAGAAGTTCAATGAACTTTTGCAGAATGTGTGGGAAGAAGGTCGAAAACATGACTTACAACATTGTTATTGTGTGTGAATGTCTTGTGCAGAGAGAATACAAGCGCAGACACAAGGTAGCCCAAAACCTGTGAAGACTACTATGCCGGAAGGCTACTATGCTATGTTATCATGTGCATGTTTTGTCTTGGCATAAAAGATTTCCTACAGTACTGCAGAGTTGCTTGTCAGTTGCTTGACCGTAACCAGTTGAACATTCCCTGATAGGATTACAATATATGCTTCTCTGTTTGCAAGCAGTGGTGGGGAACAAGATAGCACTGTGTTGGCGGCGAGCTGGCAGAAATGTTAGCACACCGGGCGAAATGCTTAACAGTATTTCGTCTGCCGTTACGTTCTGAGTTCAAATTCCGCCGAGGTCGACTTTGCCTTTCATCCTTTTGGAGTCGATAAATTAAGTACCAGTTACGCACTGGGGTCGAGGTAATCGACTTAATCCCTTTGTCTGTCCTTGTTTGTCCCCCCCTATGTTTAACCCCTTGTGGGCAATAAAGAAATAAGAAATAAGATAGCAGTGTTGAGATGTTCTGTGGAGTTTGAATAATTCACCGCTGGGAACATGAATGTTTCGTTCATTATCCTTAAACAACCCTTATTGAAAAACCTTTTGAGCGGGATTGGTTACTCGATCTGAAGAAAGCTCTAGCTGGGCTCCATCTGCGAGGTCATGCGCTATTTATCTTGATATAAGGTCACCATGTCACGCATATATGATTGCGATGCATATGCCTGATGTAAACTTATCAGACGTGTAGTCATGAGAGGTATAATGAGTTTCGTATATTTTATCCGTATCACTCAATAATAATAAAAATAATAATTATGATGATGATGATGATGATTTCAAATTTTGGCACAAGCCCAGCAATTTACGGGGAGGGGGCAACTCTATTACATAGATCCCAGTGCTCAACTGCTACTTATTTTGTCGACGTCCAAAGTATGATAGGCAAAATCGACCTCAGTGGAATTCGAACTCAGACCATAGAGATGGGTGAAATGCCGCTAAGCATTCAAATCCAGATTTATGAAAACTCTTTGTGGCTTTATTCTATATCACACAACCATCTTTTATTACTTTTATATCTCTTTACATTAAGAACAATAACAGCAGTATTGCCATGTAAGAAGTTTAATTACTAATTTTCAGATACAAAATCTCAGCAGGTCATTTTTCAGCTATCTATGACAATAATGAACAGAAGCTATTGAATTTTTGAAGATGTTATCGCTTTAAAGCTTCTTTATAAGAGTCGTTCTGTTTCTTTGTGGAGGGGAATTTTGTTAAAAGTTCATTCACTGTCACTTAGAGAAAAAAAATGTTTGTTTTTCTTCTACTTCATCTAGTTACAACTACATTTATTTAGTTAATATTTGTACACAGAACTTTTTTGACATAATTGTCTCATCAGCTTGCAGAATAATCACCGCGTCGAGCAAAATGCTTTGCCCGTCTCTATGTTCTGAGTTCAAATTCTGTTGAGGTCGACTTTACCTTTCATTCTTTCAGGAATGACAAAACAAGTATCAGTTGAGTACTAGGGTCAATGTATTCGACTTATCCATTTGACTGAAACTGCTGGCCATGTGCTAAAATTTAAAATCATCATCAACATCATCGTCGTCGTCGTCGTCGTCATCATCATCATCATCATCATCATCATTGTTATTGTTGTTGTTGAGTGACAGAGCAGTACATGCCATCAAAATGACACTGGGATAAAATATACGAAGCCCAATGTACATGATAACACTTCCAATCAGTTAAGATGTGAAGCCACGAGAACCACTGCCTGGTACTGCATCAGGGCATTTATTATTATTATTATTATTATTATTATTATTATTATTACTAGCAGAAAGACCAACCGGAGGGCGGTTTTCTGCTAGCGACTTGATAATTTCACATTTGATTCCCAGTTCTGATAATTTTTATGATATTTTAGTCCAATTATTTCTTTGTATAATAGTTCTCACTTGCTTAGTAAGTATTGCTCTCATTATTTTATCAGTCATGATATCTCTTTTTTAAACAAACGTCACCGTAGTCCAACAACAGAGGAAGAAGCAGTTTGTTAAGTTTTACCTTACCCTCAAAGTAACATAGAGATTTCATTTCAGCAGCCCATCTGTAAACTTTGCAGTGTGTGTGTGAAAGAGAGAGGGGGAGAGAGAACATTACAAATAATGAAAGAAAGAAATGAAAAAATCGTATAAATAAAAGTACATTACTACAGATGTATACGCCCCCGACTGTGTTGCCTCATAACATCCAGAAAAATGGATACTTTTTAAAATTTTCTACAAATACCGCTTAGATGTGGCGTCAGAGTATATAGGAACGAATTTTTCCGAGGGAGTGGAGAGAAGAGTTTCGGAAAATTCACGATCTGTTTCCCTCATAACTTTGAGGAAAAGAGGTATCATTTAAAGAAAGTTTATACAAGTCCCTTCCAAATAGCATAGATTACGATTATAAAGAAACTTGTGGGGAAATTTTTTCGGAGATTTTCTACATTTTTTTAAACACTACAACTTTTGAAAATATGGGGGTGGGGGCATCTTTGTATGAAATTAAAGTTTTGCAAACTCTTTTTTCTTATACCCAACCTCCCCCATCATCCCACTCCGGACCTATTCTTTTGCACTTCAAAATCATGGGAAGAGCACTTTCGGTTTAAAAAAATTATTAATATTTTCAGAGGGAAAAGTGAGCGGTTTAAGGGCGATTTGGCAGTTGTTTCTAACACATCCAAAGACAACCCTCCTCGTTTCTTTATCACTCTCGCATGTATTGATGTTTTTCAATATTTTCCTATAAATACATTTATATGCTATAAAAAGAAAATTTGAAAAAATATGAACTTTTTGCAACCCTACTCCCTACCCGCGATTGTTTCTGTTTAGAAATTAAAATATTGGAGAGTCTGAGAAGGTCATTGCTGGCATTTACTCACAGTGATTTAAAAAAAGTTACGTAAACGATAATTCATTTTAATAGCATATTTTTCGGTTAGGAAATGTTTTTTTCTTACACACTCACACGGCTTCGCTTGATTGACGTGGGGTAAAAATTTAGATTACAATTTATTTTGTTGCCTATAATCCACCAATGGACCACACGTGTGTTACTTCGGCATCATCATTCCATAAAATGTGTTTAATGGGAGAAAGGTATTGAAAAAACAATACACGTTAGAGTGAAAAAGGAGGGTGGTTTGTTTTGTGCTAGAAGCAACAGTGAAACCTCCCTTGAATTGTTTACCTTTTCCTCTGAAAATATTTACATTTTTTTTTCTATCAAAAAGGTTCCTCCCGTGGTTTTTAAGTTAAAAACAAAATGGCCCAAATGCCTCCGGATAGTTATTATTGTATGGCTTATAGCGTTCCAAACAGCCGTAACAACGAAATCACATTTAAACTTTTTTTTACAAAAATTATACGTGTGTTTTAAAAGGTTTTCATTCAAGAAATAATGTCTTTACATTACATATACATTAATAGAATAAACTGTCAGTTTTCCAAATAGAGAATTAGAACTTGAAATGAAAACATTGAAAGAGAAACTAACGGACTTTACAAATGAAAATGCAATACTCCGCTGTGAATGTAATGAACATTTAAATTTGTGGAGAATTAGACGCAGTGAATGCAATGAATATTTAAAATTGAAAGAGAAATTGGAGTTTAAAATTCAATGAACTTGAGAATTCAAAAACATGAATTTATAAAAATATTTCCAGACGGTCAACCTTTTAATAATTGTTTTCTTTTAGTACTTTTAGTAATAACTGTTACATACCTAATTGATAAGCAGCTTTCTCCATTATAGTATAGATTATTATTATTAATATTATTATTATTATTATTATTATTATTATTATTATTATTATTATTATTATTATTATTATTATTATTATTATTATTATTATTATTATTCAGTGAGAGAGCAGTGCATGCCATCAAAGTGGCAATGGGGTAAAATATACGAAGCCCAATATAACCTTCATGACTACACGTCTGATAAGCGTACACCAGGCACATGCATCAGGACCATGTGTGCATGAGATCATGATCTCATATTAAGATAAACAACGCATGACCTTGCAGGAGCGGTCCTGTTAGAATTTTCGTCAGGTCGAGTAGCCCATCTTGCTCAAAATGTCTTTCAATAAGAGTTGTTTAAGGATATTGAACGAAACACCGATGCTTCCAGAGGTGAATTATTAACTTGCCAAAGAATTCGTCTAAACACATAGCTATGATGCTCCTCCGCTACTTCTGCTCGTGATCAGAGATGCACATATCGCCAGCCACCAAGGGACATACTCAACTGGTTAAGGTCAAACGACTGACTAGCAAATCTGCAGTATTGAGCAGAATAGACAAAACGTGTACATGATAATCACTTAATCACTTCCAATGACTTAAGATCAAAAGCCATGAGAGCCACTACCTGGTACTGCATCAGGGCATTTTGTCGTCATCATCATCAGCAGCATCAGCAGCAACAAGAGGAATATCATCATCATCATCATCATCATCATTGTCACCGTCATCATCATCTGCGAGCTGGCAGAATGATTAGAATGACGGGAAAATATTTAGCAGTATATGACCCGTGTTCTTACATTCTTGGTTTAAATCACGCCAAGGTCAACTTTGTCTTTCTTCCTTTCGGAGTAGATAAATAAAGTATCAATGAAGTCCCTGGGTCAACTATCACACACACTCTAAAATTGCTGGGCCTTTGCCAAAATTTGAAACAATTGTTATAGTTATTATTGGCATCATCATCATCATCATCATCATCATCATCATCATCATCATCATCATCATCATCATCATCATCATCATCAGCAGCAGCAGCAGCAGCAGCAGTAGTAGTAGTAGTAGTAGTAGTAGTAGTAGTAGTAGTAGTAGTAGTAGTAGCCCCACTGTTGTTGTTGCTGCTGCTGCGACTACCGAAAACGAGAACACCTATGCTAAACTGTTGAGAAATCTGCAGTTACTCTAACCAGGTTACAAGTTCAGGTTTATACCTGTAATTTTGGGGGCCCTGGGGTATGTAACACACTGCCTAAACACCAATCTTGATAAATTAGGCTTCTCAAAACCAGAAAGGAGAAAGCTAATTCGAAGACAACAGATCCAATCTATCACTGCAACTGTAAAAATCTGTAAAACTTTCCAGAAATTTATCATTTAAATATATATGAGCTTGTCTAGATATGCAACTATATGTATGAGAATACAAACGTAAAAATACAAATCTGTACATACATACAGACAAACAAAGATACCCTGTTGCTGATTTTGAAATTCCAATGAAGGAGCCCTGGATCTAGGTTAGAATTAGGTACTTTCTCTATTGGCAAGAAACCTTGAAATAAACTGAATAATGACATACATAGAAAGATCTTGCATAGGCTTGGAGAAAACCAATAAAGAGTTGCATTTCTCCTAGACATAACAATATACGTTACAAATGTTCTCTACGATCGGCTTGGGAACACATTTTCACTTCATAACAAAAGTAAACACATTTTTATATTTTAATGAACCACTTAACTGAAAAAGTTAACAACGTCTAAGTAAGGACGTATGTATGATTTTATGCATACGAGTAAATACAAGAAACCTGACATCTTTTTTTTCCCCCAAAATAGCAATATTATATATTAATAAACAACATTAAATTACTAAATGCGAATAATATCACGTAGAAGGTGAGCTGAGAAAACCTTGGACTTAACTACTGAAATGAAAATATTACATTTATAAGAAAATGTGTCTATTATTCTCTTTGTAACTGGTGCAAATGATGACAGACTATCGTTTGTGCAAAATCAATGACATGTTAACTGTTAGTACAGATATTAGCATGTCCCAGAAAATAGCAATACAAAAGTATCTAAATGCTTTACAGTGTTTTGACAAAACATTTCTTAAGGTTGAATATTTTTATGTATGTCATCTAACATATATTTAATTATGTGTGACATAAGAAAGGAAACGCTAGATTTACTCCTTATGACGTATACAATAATAGTAATACAGTATTGACAATAAGTATAGTAACACCAGACACAACAACGCAAACAACAACAACAACAACAGTAACAATAATAATAGTTATAATAATAGTAATAATAAGAATCGTTTCGTTATTGGCCACAAGGGCCGAACACAAAATAAATAGGGACAATACAAAACTGGAGATACGTGGGTTTAACACAAAGATCGAGTAAACAATACAATAGCAATGACAATTAACAATACAATTCCCCAGTGGGAAGGGGTTCCTCACAGCGATAACCGAAGAACCCCACATATTCTGGTTATCCCGACCGCCAGATGCACCTCAGCAGTCTCCTCTCTCCTTCTCAACTCCTCCAGTTTACAAACAAAAATTCAGTGTAGGCCCATTCACACGGGTCATCCTTGCCACAATCACCCATCTCTCAAAAAATTTATTGGGGCGGGCGCAGAACTTCCGTCTCTACTCTCACTTTCTTTTTCAAGAGAAACTTGAAAAATTCGATGAGGTTTTGTTTGGCCTAAGAGGAAAGTATCTGTCTTCAGTCCTTTCAATCTAGTCCACAACACTACCCCCTTCGCCATAGCCACCAAACAGAGGAAGACTGTCTTTCCTTCCTGGCCAAAACAAAGCGGCGGGGCGATCCTTCACGATGGACTCGGCTGGTAACCGTCCTACAAGTGATAACTGCTGTTCGATAAAACTCCAGAAGTTAGTAATGCACGGACACTGGACAGTGCGTGCATGACGGTTTCGTCGCCCTGCTCACACCTCGGAGAGGTCCATCTGACAGGACTTCCAGATCTGTAGAGCATATATCTCGAACCGACAGAGCTTCCTGGTAGAGCTTGTCTCGAACTGGCAGAGCTCCCTGCGCAGTGTACCTGCGTGAATCTGCTCAGCACGTAGCCCTAAACTTTTGGCATACCTCCCTAAAAGACTCTCGGTTACCTTTGAGATATGCATGTGTTTTGTTTAACGTAATCCACCAACTACATTATTTCTTCTAAGAGCATAGCTAAGACGTTTGTGTATTTTTGTTTTTGTCGCCATTGTTGTTGATATTCCTCTTGTTTTCGTTATTACTTATCCGTTTGTTTTTTTTATCTTTGTGGGGTTTTTTTCGGGTTTTGATACTTCTGCTTGTAACAGTGTTGCGAGTTAAGTAATCTTTGTTCTGTTTGCTATTATTGCTTCCTGTAGTAGTAATTGTTGTGTTTGTTGCTGTAGTAATGTCAACAGCCGTGCAGTTAATTGTTCTTTTGATCGATGGAGTGCTTAGGAATTTCGTAGTTACTTGGAGCTACTACAGTTGTTTGAACTAAGCCTTAATCGTAACGTATAACTAAGTTCTGTGTGCGTAGTCTTAGTCTCTTAGGGCTAGCATTTGTCTAGATTTTCCTGAAACACTTCATATCTGAAACGGAGTCCTCTGTCTGTAACTGATTCTCATGATAACAATTATAATGATTTTAAAAATAAGAATCAGGAATTTTGATGAGAAGTATAGCCGATGACAACATTAGCACTTGAGTGTTACGGTAAGTAAATTGATCTCTGCCCGTTTTAACGATGAATATTCAGTTTCCCAATTAACTGAACTATCTTCTGTTTGAATTGACAGTTAACTATTCCAGAGAGAGAGGTATACACTTGACGTAATTCCCTAGCTGAATCAGCGAGATACGATGTGACGAAACTGGACATTTGAATTAGAAGTACAATTCAATCGACAGGTTTTCACACTGCTTCACTCTTCTTAATTTCATTGACCCGATGCTATGGCAAGGTTGCTAGGTTGACCCGATGCTATGGCAAAAGACAGTTGCGTAACATGTCATGCAGTCCAATCAAGCCTGTGACCGCATAGTTACAATAAGTACTTCTTAACCTTTCGGCTACACTGTATGCTTGATCCGTACTTATTTTATCAATCCTGGATTGATGGGAAGTAAAGTCAGCTTTAAAGGAAATTGAACACCAATTTTAAAAGATTGTAATTGTAAATACATGTCATTTTAAACACCTATTCTTTGAATCAAATGCCATTAATCATAGTAATTGAAATTTTTGGATAAATGTGGTTGATCGTTTCTTTTTGTTTTCTTTTTGTCTACGACGATATCATACGTGAAATTATGGTAGTTACATCGGTCTATTATGTACAGCGTTTGTTCCAATCTATAGACTTATTATGTAATGCACATCAGCAATGAAACAAACCCTCCAAACATATATTTAATTTACTAAGTTACGAATGCGTTATAATATGCGAATTGGTCAATCTAAATTATTTAATGCTTTATATTTAGTGGGTTTATAGGAGATGTCTCTTTGGAAAGTTAAAGTGGGTGTTCAAGTTGATGATGAAATACCAACTCAAGATTCAAATGCTTCTGGTTGTCCGCACTTTTCTGCTCACGAAAGTATTGCATATGAAGACAACGTATTTACCTATTATATGTAGTACAGGCTAGAAGTCTATAGATATACTCTGTAAGACAATACTGTTAATGCATCATTGACTTATTATTTGAAATACCGAAAGAGTACCGGAAATAGCAAAGCTCGAACATTTGTGATATATAAGTACAGTTTTATTCTACAGGAAGGCAATGCTGAGCACACTCTATGACCGCGAGGTGTGTTTAGTTGTGTAAAAGAAAATACCAGGAAATTGTGAAAACTATAAGAGGAATAATGATAATAGTAATCATAAAAATGCTTTCAATAAAGGATGGTGTACTATAAAAACTGGAAATTCTGATAGAGGATGGGTTTCAATAAGTTCTAGGAAACGACCTCCTGCGTATATATTACATAAGCGGTGATTTAATGACGTAAGAGCGTTAAAGAAAAAGAAAGAAAAGACATCTTTATTGTTTAGAAATCTAATAAGTCGCCGAATCTTATCACTAACGTATCTCAAAATGTGTGTAAATACATGACATATTCATAATAGACTTATATTACCACTTCGGCAGAATCAGCAAATTATACCGTAACATGTAAGGAGCCTCAGATTTCAACAAATACATAGTTATATTAATAAAATGATTGCATAATCGTATATGTTGCCACTCTTCGACATCAAAGTGTTAAGGATAACAGTGCAAACATTTTGTAAAGCAATTCAGCAACAACACTTTCTACTGATATAAACACTACTACTATACTACTACTGCTGCTGCTGCTGCTGATGATGATGATGATGATGATGATGATGATGATAATAAATGACCTGATGCAGTACCAGACAGTGGCTCTCATGACTTCTTAACTGATTGGAAGTGTTATCATGTACATTCTTTTGTCTTGGTATAAAAGATGGACTACAGCAAATATTCTGCTCACAATCACAGATTTGCTTGTCAGTTGTTTGACCTTAACCATTTGAGCATGTCCCTTAGTGGCTGACGATATGTGCATCTCTGATCACGAGCAGAAGTAGTGGGGAGCAGCATAGCCGTGTGTTGAGATGATTTCTTTGGGGTTTGAATAATTCACCTCTGGAAACATTTCGTTGAACATCATTAAACAACCCTTATACAGGGAACTTTTGAGCGGATGGGTTACTCACCTTGAAGAAAATTCTAACTAGGACCCACCCGAAAGGTCATGTGCTGTTTATCTTGATATGAGATCACTATATCGTGCACATATGGTTGTGATGCATGTGCCTGGTGTACCCTTACCAGATGGGTAGTCATGATAAGTACGTTGGGCTTCGTATACTTTAACTAAGTGCCACTTTGATGGCATGCGCGGCTCTCTCACTCAATAATGATGATGATGATGATGATGATGGTGAAAATAATAATAATAATAATAATAATAATAATAATAATAATAATAATAATAATAATAATAATAATAATAATAATAATGATAATAATAAACATTTCTTTTTCCCCTTTACTTTTTCTTTTTGTTTAGCTTCTCCGAATATTCATATTTAGCTACTGTAATGAAAAGACCGCTTTGCCATGAGGCTAGCAGTACAACGCCAAAGAATGTTAGTTAAACAGTTCTTCTTCCCATTTTTTTTGTTTTTCTTCTCCACATTTTCTTAACTGGCTACTGGAAAGAAAAGACCGCTTTGTCATGAGGCTAGCAGTGTTTGGGTATTGCGCGTTTGTGCGTTTTCCTGACCAGATTACTGACGACAAGCACCAAACTTTTCACTTACAATTGGCCAAAGACTTAAAATGTGTTTAACAGAGTTGCGTGGCGAAAATTCCCTAGAACGCCCCCATTGTCGACGTTTTACCTTAGTAGCGTTACCACACCCAGGCTAACAGCACTAGGAATTCTCCTGTTTTGTTTCCAGCTACGGTAGACGTCTACCAAGAGGCCGCCAAACAAATTTGGCATAAACTCGTAGAAGTCAAAAGCAAACCAAATCGGGCGATTTGCGACTTGCGACTTGCGACTTGCGCAATCACTCATTGCCTCCTGTATTTCAGCAACTGTTATCGGATTTACGCAGAATCCCGCTCCGCTGCCGACAACCGCGGCAAGCTGTCCAGGTATGAACTAAAGTCCACTACTGTCGTCGACCCGTTGTCCTCCCCAAATAACTGCGGAAAGTACTGCAAGAAAACTGCAAACATCTGCTTTGAACCGAGGAGCATGTTCCCATCCCCATCCGTCAGAGATCTCATCGCGGTTTTGTTGCTATGGTGTGACTCCACCGTTCGGGCCCATCAAACGACTTCAGTTCCTTCGTGCCCTGCAGCCTTTATGTTTCACCCCGAAGAAATGGTTAAGGGCCATTCTCACTGTTAGCATGTCAGTTGCGATGCATTTCCTAATCGCCCTTTCTGGTTTTCTAACTAGTTATCCCTCTAATCTATTTCTTTTTGTTGCTAGCTCTTTGTTAAATGCTACCAACTTTTCTCTAATCGATCTTTTCAGGGTGATCCACCACTGGTTGTTGACTATTGCCTCCGTCAACTGTTGCTGAACTAGTTCGGTAACCCGATCCCTGTAATTTTTGTTTGCCAGAAAAGACGCGTGCGTCTTCCCTGTCTACGCGTCATATCTAAATCGACTGCATAGATCACAAGTTTGTGATCTCTGTAGCCGACCGATTTGAATTGTAGACAAACTACGCTGTCCTTATCTGATGACCTAACAACTCCTGCTGTGCACAAACTACGCGTCTGGTACCATCAACCTGCCTACTGGGTCCAAGAAGATTGTCCTAGCTTCGAGACCTAAGGGTTTTCGAAATTGAACTGTTACCTCGCCGCCCGCTCCCACCAGACCATGAGATGAGAATATTTCAAAGCCATCAAAAATGGGCGCCAGCGCATGCGCTCCGGGAATCCCTGCCTCGATAATGGCCACCACGCCTACGTCGAATAGCCTGGGATCGTTGAGCAAGTGACTCTGCTTAGAAACCAAACCCAGATCCCGAAATTTTACGCCGTCTACTCTAAGTGCACCTCTTTAGGTTACAGAAAAGAAAATGAAGTTATTTACTTTAATTTTCGTGGATGATTGCTCAAACAGCTTTCCTTTTGCCTTAGGGGAAAGTGGGGAAAGGTTTCCCTAATAAGCGTTTTTGGAGGATACTAACTAAACCCTTCGATGTTCTGGGAGAATTTCTCTTTTAAGTTCAGGTACATAATCCTACCAGTTTGTATTTGCCTTCTGTCTGAATATTTTTCGAGAGAAGTTCAGCAAAGCCATCCCCACTTCTTACAATGAATGTTTTCGTTGTTAATTACTTAATCAATTCACTGATGCTCTTCTAAACAACAATGAAGTTGATAAAGGAAGTAAATACACGAGTGTGATGTGAGTGTTGTCATTTTGTTGTTCGAGTGTTTCTTTTTCTTTTCGTTATTTTTCATTCGTTTATGACAGTGAAAGTGTTTATAACATCTTTTTATTTCATTGTGATGTAAATGTTGATATTTTTGATGTTTGATGAGATTTTCTCTATTACCATCATGTCTTATCACTTCCGATTTGATATGGGCCAGCCTCTATTTATTTGAGTCTTCCTCTTATTCCGACAAATGCTTTTTTGTGTCAATTCAACAGACCATCATCTTTCATCTGTCGAGGCTCTTGCATTTGTGACGCTTGCATCGGAGGTAAAAGGCAGATATATGCTAGTTCTAGTGTTCTCGCCTAATGTTTGAGGAAGGGATGATTTTCTGTGGAGTTCATAGTAACGGTGGAGAACATCGTGTTTTCTCCAGCATGAGGCAAAAGGCTTTGAGTGGGGCTTGAATTCCCAGACAGGAAGCATTCATGTTTTAATGACTCCGTTTGCATTTCCCCAACTAGAAAACATTAAGAATGCGATTGTTTTCTTCTAGAGTAATCAGTATTTAATCAGTATTTGGAATTCTACAAGAATTCCAGTCTTGTTAAGTTGTGAGGTAGACCTCACCACCACAATCCACCACATACTCCTGCAAAATGGTTAAGAATTTTGCCAAGTCTTGATTAACTGGCACGTTCTTGACTCGAATTCGAGTCAAACTTTTACCCATACAATGGGCTATCATTATAAAGATCTAGGACGTGCAAGTAATTTTTGCCATTCTTGTGGCTTTGTTGCTCGTTGATGCATATAGCAGCAACTGTCTCGTACTGCTTTCCTTCATAAATGTATAGCAGTGAGTGCCACACATCTTGGAGGCATATTTCAGTTTCTGCCGGAGTAGAAACTCTAAGTTTCATCTTGCGGGAAGTGCATTTATACACAATGATTTTTCTTTCAGAGTTAGTTTTTCTTCCTCATTATTAAGCGACATAACATCTGGTTTTACAACACAATTATTGTACTGGAAGGCCTTGTCTTTTAGATATTGCACCGAACGCACTGTCCGCTAGTTCACTACAATAGATTTTATGTTGTTATTAATGTTGTTGATATTAATCCTTTTATTGCCCACAGGGGGCTAAACATAGAGGGAACAAACAAGGACAGACAAAAAGATATCGACCCCCGTGCTTAACTGGTACTTATCTAATCGACCCCGAAAGGATGAAAGGCAAAGTTGACCTCGGCGGAATTTGAACTCGGAACGTAAAGAAAGACGAAATACCTATTTCTTTACTGCCCACAAGGGGCTGCACAGAGAGGGGACAAACAAGGACAGACAAACGGATTAAGTCGATTATATCGACCCCAGTACGTAACTGGTACTTAATTTATCGACCCAGAAAGGATGAAAGGCAAAGTCGACCTCGGCGGAATTTGAACTCAGAACGTAGCAGCAGACGTAATACCGCTAAGCATTTCGCCCGGCACGGTAACGTTTCCACCAGCTCGACGCCTTGTTGATATTACTGTTGTTGTTTTCCATACAGTTTCAGTTGTTATTACTCCTGTGCTCTATATTGCCGTTAATAACTACATTCTTGCTTTCGTTCACTCTCTTGGTGCTGTTGTTGTCTTTGTTGTTGTTGTTGTTATTGTTGTTCACGTTCTTGCTGTTGTTCCTTTTGTTGCTGTAGTTGCTGCTGACGATGTTGCTTTTATTGTCAATCATGCTGCTCCTGCTACTGTTGTTGTTGTACACGTTGTTGTCACTGTTGTTATTGTTATTGTTGCTGTTGTCACTGCCGTTGCTACTGCTTGTATTTCTGTAGGTGTTGCTGTCATCCTAGCAACAAGACAAAATTCCACTACTGTGATTGACTAACTTCATTTATGCTCCAGCTTGCCTGCTTGTCACGTAATGTTCCGTTGTTATGGCTACATTGAGAGTCTACAGAACGCTGTTCTCATTTGATAATTATCATTTTGAAAAATTGGTAAAAAACAAAACGAAATCTTTGTTTTCACAAGAAACGCAAAATAAATATCACTGAGTTACACCCACGAAAAGGCAGTTGTTACCATCGCATTCCAGACAAAGTCAGTAAAATAGTTATCACAAAATAATTGACTGATCAGGCGTTAACCAGCCGAAATAATTGATTTAACTCTTAAAACTTCATCCAAGTTTCCGTGAGTTTACAGTATAGCGACTACGATAATAATAATAATAAGTTTGCATATATTAAATGTAGGGGTGAGAGACATTTCAGAATATAATTGGGTGTATTAAAATTTTAAAAGTACATATTTTTTCACGGAAATAAATATAAAAAGTACCAAAAGATATCATAACTGAAACAGATATACTATGGAGTTCTGGATGCTTTAAGGGTTAAACCAATTATCTCGACTGGTTAACGCCTGGTCAGTCAATTATTTTGTGTTAACTAGTTTGCTGACGTTGTCTGGAATGCGATGGTAACATTTCTGTTCAATTACACCTACTTTTCGGGGGTGTAACTCAATGATATTTATTTTACGTTTCTTGTGAAAATATATCATGAAAGATTCCTGGCTCTGGTGGTTTTCAGCACTTCCCCAACTTTACATTAACTCATTCTGAAATTGTGTACAAGTGCAATCAAATGCACAAGAATGCATTTTTTGTGGCATTTAGTTTTGAAAAACTCCAACGTTTCCGGATTATGCTCATTTAACTTTTTTGTAATGATTTAATTTTATTGTACTCTACTCATTTTTTTCCCATGTACTTTATATTCTGAAACTGAAAACTCTTGCGCCACTATAAAGTCTTCGGAAACACATAATTTTGTCAATGAAGTTTTATTTGATTTTGATAGGTTGTAAATTTTACTTCCTTGTCCTCTGCATTTTCTTTGCTATTTTCTTGAACTGCGCTCTTGTTGTTTTGGGGAACTCTCTCCTTACTGGTTTGTGTGGTTTTATGTGTATGTATTACAGATTTTTTTCTCATTTTTCCTTCCGTATTTTCAGCGACAGTTTGTAAAGTTGCACCTACAACTAACATTTCTTCCTTGTTGCACAATGATGGAGTTGTACTGGTTTGTACAGTTAGAAGACGTGCTTGTTCATCTATATGTAATATTAAGCATAAAGTGATTTCTCTTGCCATCCCAAAGGTTGGTCGATTGTGTTTTGAAAACTCTAGTAGTTATTCTTTTTACTATGTCAGTAGATGTTTATTGTCTTCATTCCTTCACTTATTTTTTCCGTTTCTTCCAAACATTCGACCCTGGGATGATATTTACGCACTAAACTTTTTGTTCTGTACCATTAATCACATGCTCTTTGTCTCAGTGCCTTCATTTGGGCACAGTTCCTGTATGCCCCTTATCTAAGTTGTTGAGGCCAAAGGAAGAACGAAATACAAATGACATAAGGAGACTTACATTCAGTGAAACGGTGGTATCAGCAGTTGCAAAAAAGTACAAGAAGAAAGAAACGGCAATAGCAAGAAAGGAACCTCAAGACTTAAACTGTCACGTATGTATAAAATGTAAATAAACAATAATTTCGATTTAAAAGTTACTTTCTGAGATAACTGAATGGTATTGATGCGTCACAACTAGTTTTGATTCACTTCACAAAATATATATCAAATATGGAACGCCAAAAAAATATCACATATTGCAAATGCAAGTACTAAAATACAAACAAGCAAGAATATGCAAGCAACGAAAATAAAAACATTAAAATACTAGAATAGGTGAATGGTCTATAAATGGACGTTCCTGAAGTTAGAATTTATAAGTATGGCATTTCGGAGAATTAAAGACGTAGTTAAATAAAAAGAAAACTTTGTATGTTCATATAGAGCCAGGAAAGACCTTTCCAAATATAGAGCTTAATGACAATAGCAACAACAATGAAGGAAAACGCCAAATTCGCCACCGTAGACTTACTGATAATATCTCTATCACCAGGATAAATAGAATTATCTATGCTGTAGTCATAGACATCACAAAATAATACAACATAAATACAACATAAAAGACAAAATCACTCAAATTCCCAACAAAAAAAAAGCAAATAAGAAAGAGAGAAAAGAGAAAAATCTTACATAAGCAAAAAAACACCAATTAAGGGAAAGCAAAGAGTGCCTGAAACTAGAGACACGCGTTACAGCACAAAGAGTCTGTCAAAGCTTCTTCAAGATAACATTCATTTCAACAAAACACACAGTACGCTTCCATCCTCAAATGATGTTACCAAGAACCTGGTCAATAGAAAAAAATATATGCAGTGCCAACGGCAAGAATGGCATGGATGATTAGCCATGAGGCAATGTTAAAAATAAGTGCAACAGCAGAACAATTACGGCAGGAATTAAAAATAACAACCCCAGAAATAGCAAAGCTTTTACAAAATATGAACAATACAACGAGCCTGAAAAGTGTAAAGCTTCAAACTCTAACAGCTTCATATGAAGTGTTTGCAAAAACATATTGTCGAAACTAGACGCAGAACTTCCAGATTTCACTGAAAAGAAAGTTGTTATTAAAAAATACAGCCAAAATCCTGCTGTTTATAGTATACAAAACGTTAAAGATATGAAAAGCACAAGATAAAAGTTCATCCATAAAATGAAACGCTGTTCAAGAGTAGAAGAGTTTTCACGTATGCATATATGTACGTATACACACACCACCCGCGCAAACGCAGACATTCCCATACATACATACATACAAACATACACACATGCATACATGCAAAGCAGTACATGAACGACATTCACAACGTGAACAAAGCCGAGGAGTAAAGAAAGTAGTATCGTTGGTTTTCAAGACAGAGAAAAAAATAGCTGACTTACGGAATATCATTAGTCATGTGGTGATGCTTATTGCGTGCAAACAATCACTATACATTACATCAACAAAAAGTGAAGGAGATGAAAAGTGAAGTTTAGGGATAGTAAAAAGAGAACACTCCCTTGCAAACTGATAATCCTCAAGCAAGAGCTAACAGCTGTCAGCGAGAAACTCCGACATCAGAAGAAAATAACTGAAAGAAAGAGAATAAACAAAAAAATTGGCCGGAACCAGACAGCAGTATAGAGAGACATGAGAGGACAAGTAGTGAACGTCACAGAAGATCCTTCACGAGAAGACATAGATTTCTTCTGGAGAGAAATCTAGAATGAAGCGAAGGATTTTAACCAAAATGCTCTGTAACTAGAAGAAATTCGAAGAAGTTATTGTACCTGCATTACGCCCAAGACATATAGCATTGAAGGTGACTTCCTTGTAATTGTGATCCAGAACTTCAGGATGGAAAAAGCACCTAGGAGAGACTTGCTTGTTGGATATTGGTACAAGAGGCTAACCTTCTGCCAACCATATCTTATCAACCTGCACCAACAAGCTCTCATTGGAACACTAGCATACCACACTGGTTAGCTCTTGAAGAGACAAAACTGATCCCCAAATGCAAATGAGAACCACCCACATGGCAAAAAATCTACCTGCCAATTGCATGCCACAACTTAATGTATAAAATATATACAGCATATTTAATCTTCTTCCTCCAAGATCACTGTGAAACCAATAACATCATCACAGCAGAACAAGCAGCTGGGAAGAAGGGAGTCTGGGGATGTGCCAAGCAATTGTTAATAAGCAAATAAACAAAACTGTAATGTCAGAGGTGCGGGAGCATAGACTTAATGTGGCTAGAATACAAGAAAGCCTTTAACTGTCTCCACTCATGGATGCTAGAAGCCTTCAACTTGCTAATGTTCCCTTAAGCATAGTGAAAGCCATAGCTGACCTGACTTCATCGTGGCCCACTATCTTGCATATATTCTTTCGTCACGGATCAATCGTTTTTATCTAAAAGATTCATGTTAATTTAAAATGACATAAGCCCCTGTCCAATCAGCATTAAACTTTTATTTGTTGATTTATTAAGTAATTATCACTGCACCTTTTATACAGTATGGGATACAATAAGTAAGGTTTGCTTCATTTTTGAATTGTAGAAAAAAAATTATTCTTTGCAAATATTGTCTATTTACAAAAACTATATCACCTAAATGTATTAAAACGCTATAGCATAATCTGAACACTATTTCAGAAAATTATCTCCGTTCTCTTTGAGCATATAGAAGAAAAATTTAACTGGGAAAAATGACTTAGACAAGATACGGTAAATTCCTTTTTTCAATTTTCCAGTATTACATTTAGGAAAAGACTCATACACACCAATAGACTTCAGACAGACCAGAAATACAACAAAAATTTTAAATATCGAGGCCAAATTGAAAGAGGATTATGGAAAATTGGCACACGATATGAAATTAACGAGACTCGATCATGTCCTAAAGCTCCACATAGAATATTCCTTATAACTCCTACACAATTTACTAGAGTGACTTCCTCCCCGATATATTTCTGCGCCATGCATTTAAAGAGAAGAAATTTTTGAAATTTGTCATTACCCATTTTGCGATTTTAGACATTTCTGGAAGGAGAAAATTATATTCGACATTAAAGTGATAAAAATTGACTAGGAATCCAACAGAGAAAGGAATATTTCTTGTTAAACATCAAAAATTATCCAGATATTTCATTAGCACTCTCAATTATAGTCGGGCCAAAGTTGAGGAAGAATTTCTTGAAAAAATGTACCTGATGATGTAGTACTTGCAATGTAATGGTTTTAAACAGGTCGGGAATTTAATCAGAATTTAATCATTTTGCCCCAATTACCAATTTTGCTCCAAGCACTAAACATTTAGAAATCATCGTATTTCTCAAAACTTAACTCAACTGTCTGATGATCAGTTGTGGCAAACTAAGTAATAGTTTATGAAGTCTTTTTACAGGCCTATATGTATATGTGTGTATTCATATTCATATATGTGTATAGACATATATTTACAAGCACATGCCCCCCCCCCCCCCCACACACGGATATATGCACATAGATACATATATATTCTCTCCATTGTAGAGAGGATATGTTCAAGAAATGCGATTTAGTGATAAAATTAGAATAAAATACATGGGTATTATTTTCTGAAAAGTTATGTTTTTATTCATACAACAACGTTTGTCACTATTAACTGTTTGGACCGTTTCACTATTTCATTTGCCACACAACTAACATTGGAACCGTTTCATGGAATATTTTACGAAATTCTGAGTTCTTGTTCTGATAATTCTGAGATGTTATTCTGAAAAAGCAGCAATAACTTTCTTCTAACTTTTATTTGTCTTGGTAATTGGAATGCTACTATCCGAAGCAAATCGACTCCAGAACTTGATTTTTTAAAACCTGCTACTAATTCTGTCCCTTTTGATGGACCGATAAATTACGGAAACGTAAACAAACCGACAACATGAGCCAAGCGGAGGTGGAGCTAAACACAAACATACATTCTCTCTCGTTCACCACACATCTATACACGCACACATGCATACACACGCACACTTTCTCGTTCACCACACACCTACACACACACACACACACATACACACGCACACACACACAAACACATGTATACATGACTAGCTTCTTTCATTTTCTTTCTACCAAATTCACTCACATGGTTCTTGGTCGGTCTGCGGCTTTAGTTCAAGACAATTGTCGATGAGGACAGAACCCGAAACCATAACGCTGGGGAGCATATATATGTGTGCGTGTATACATGTATGTATGTATGTATGTATATGCATGTATGTATGTATGTATGTATGTACGTATGTATGTATGTATGTTTGTATGCACGTGCACATGTCTGTGTGTGCACGCGCATAATTATATACGGGGTTTTGAATGAGATTGTGGTCATCAATACCATTTTAAATGAATTAATATAAGAATAGATTCTACACCGTATATTGAATCCTTACATCCACTTTTTAGTTTACAAACTTTAACACACACACATACATACATACGCACACATGTTTATGCAGGGACGCACAAATATACTCAGATATGATATGTTTAATGTCTTTAAATATTTACACCTTTTCTGTTTCCTTTCCTAGTTAATCTACCCATCTAGTTACCTATATATCTATACATCTAATCGACAGAAACATACACACACACACACACACGCATATATATATATATATATATATATATATATATATATATATATATATATACATACATAGATACATATATATATATATATATATGTATGTATGTGTGTATTTATGTGTATGTATGTATATGTATATCCAGTTTTCGACTGGTCGCATATTTTCCTCAACCTCCTCCTTTTTCTGTTTCCCATTTCTTTCTTTCTGCTGTCCCCCTTCCCTCTACCCCTTCCCTCTCCCCTTACATTGTTGGCTTTTCTTTCTTGATTCCTGTGCCTACCTCACTTTAAGTCGTTTTAGCGTGATATGCCATAACGACTGAAAGCAATATTTTACGAGGTAAAATAATAGCCGAGAAGTTTTATGTTTTCATGAATGTTCGGCCCATCGCCATAACTTTATAAAATACAATTACTTTTTGATTTTAGTCTAAAATAAAATGAGAATGTAACTGAATAAAGATGCAAACAGTGGGAGTATTGCTCTACAGAATAGCTTAGCTGCAGTTATATAATGTAATTTCTGTGAATGTCGTATTTTATTTTTGTGCCTGTAAATTAACTATTAACTACCTACGGAACTGATTAGCTCTTAAATTATTAATGTGTTTGTGTGTATGCGTTAGTATGATTGTTGAGAAAAGTAAAGGATGACTGGTTGGTTTGTTGGTTGGTTGGCTGGTTGACTGGCTGGTTGGTGGATTGAGAAGAGGAATATGTAGAAATGCTATAAGCTATATCTTTTGGACTGGTATCGCAAAATGAATCCACTGAACATTCCAGTTTTGAAACCTTAGAATGGCTTTTTGATTTGATCTAGGGAAAAAGTGTGCGTGCAGTTAATGCAATCGTGATATAGTTGATGCCGTCATTGTTGTTGTTGTAATTGCTATTGTTTCTTTTTCTTGTTATTGTTTTTGTTGTTGTGTTCCTTGTCGTTGATGGTGGTGGTGTTGTTTCCGATGTTGATGTTAATGCTGTAGACGTCATCATTGATATCCAACCTTGTGTGTTACGAAAAAGAATAATGGTTTCAAATACTTTATCTCTTACTCGTTATTACTCTCCTGAAGTATTATTATTATCGTTATTGCTGTGGCGAGCGCTCTAGAGTTAAATATAAAAGGCTGTTATCGTCTTTCCAATCATGGTAGAAATCTTTTTTTACAAAACTTACGTTGCTAATTCCTTTGAAAATCCTCAAATTATGAACGTCACATAATCTTATTTATCTTCTATAAATTTGAGATAAGCGTTCGAGTTTGTAAAGAGATAAAATAGCGAGTTGTTCTCAGTAGTTTCGTTCATATTGAATTCGTTCTCATCATTACTGAAGTTCCCATGATCTTTTATTCATTCCTGATCAACGAAATAGTTTGATCCGTTGTTTTTATCACACGACATTCTTCTTGGGACAGCTGTATTAAAAAACAAAACCGTGAGATAAATTGATTTGTATTTCGTTTAGCCTAGCAACAAAGCTGCATAGATGTTTGGAGTCGGCGATTGTCATTTATATTGCCATTGTGAAATTTAAACAAAAGTGAAACGCGACTTATATTACAAATTGTTTAATTCACATTTCCATAAGGGACCTTCAATGCGGTCGTTTGACCAAATTTCCACCAACTCCCCTTTACTTTCGGTGCTATATACCTATGTCATTAAAGTAACTGATGAGACACTAGTCAATTTCAAAATATTCGTACTGCGTATAGAGGCTAATTATTCCTACAATATACAGAACGTCATTCATGAGTTTAACAAGCTTTGGTCTTAGACTCGACGCTGGATATAGACTGTTGACTTATCTATTTAGATTGGATTGGTGTTGTGGAAGTGACAGTGATCATGGTATATGCAGACACTTCCAGAACGATGAGATCAAATGTTCCTGCTGAACAGATGTAGTTCGCAGATTGCATGGAAAAATATAACCGAGGATGGAATTCTACACGGGTGGCGATTGTGTAAGTAGGACTGGGTCTAGAGATTCATGTAGGAATTGTGGTGTGTGGATTAATGCAACAATTATGATGAACGGACATATCAATGAGTCGGAAATGCTTGGTTCGAAATGTTATGAGCCCTTCAATTCGAGGAGCAAAGGCCATCATAACAGATGTAGAAAAGATTGAGAGAGGAGAAGAAATGTTTGTGGGCAAGTGGTTTGAGTGTGGTAGTGAGTGAGTTCAAGCTAATTAGTAAGGTTGCTTTATTCTAGATACGGTCTCGTGAATGTTTACCAAGACACAAAATCTTTTGCTATTAGAAATCCTCAAAACAAATATAAAGTCAGATCGAATAAAAGACAATAGCAACTGCGATGCAGTGTTTCTAAGGGACTGACTTCAAAAGTCTAAGTAGACTGACGATTAACGGGATTTAGGTTAAGAAGTCACAGAGTAGGTATTATATAAACTTCATATCCAATTCTATTTGCAGTAGAAATGCTTAAGTAAATAACATACTCTTCAGTTAGTATTGCTCTATTCCTATATAAGTAAAGTAAAAACAGCTAACATAGAGATGCCAGCATTGGTATATAGTTAGGACTCTTGCTTCACAACCAGGTATTAGAGCTTCAATAATACAACGCTGTGCCTTGGGCAACTTTAATTTATCATGGCTTCTGTCTGACCAATATTTAACCAGCGGAATGTAGGAGACAGAAATCCGTCGTGTCTATTTGAACACACACACACACACATGTTCACAAGTCTTTTTGTTTTTTTACTGGTATATTTCGTCAAAGAATAGACATTTCGGCAAGGGCAGTGATCTAGTACTTTATGAACAAAGTAATTTGAGATATTTGTTCTGCATCAAATTATACTCCCTTATCATTCTTGTCAGAAACGTAGCGAACAGTATTGTGCGTCGGAAAATTCTAACCAATGACCATATTATTCTTCATTTGAGATATAAAATGAATATGTAAATAAGTATCGTGATCAGTAATATATTAGCATAAGAATAAACATGAAGGATATTTAACAGAAAAGTTTGTAAAATAAAGTTCACACAGAACCAGAAGCTTTAACTCCAACAACCAGGTGATATAATTGTTGTCGTATAAAATCTAATGTAATATATACATAGCAGAGAAACAGACTTTAGAGACGAAATTGTTATTTTATATCTTCTGATGTAAAATACATCCAAAAACGGTGAACTTACAACTGCATTCATTTTATAATTCTTACGCCATCTTCCATCGATCATAAAATTACTAATAATAATACAATGAGCTCAGTTGGTGAGATTTGGAACTAATTTCCCTACAAAATATAGTCCAGGTATATAGTGGAATAATAATAATGATAATAATCGTAAATAGTTGTCGATTCACTCTTTTATTATTGTATTGTTTTCTGTCGAACAAAGGAGAGAAATGGGTGACCCAATCAACAATTCAAAATCAGTAGACAATTCGCGCGCGCTCGCATACACACACATATGCACACACAAACACACACGTGCACACTCGATCGTTCATGTATGTATATATATTACTTACTATCGTTGATAAAGCAGCAAATTTTTAAAAAACAACGAAATATTTATTGATGATAAACCTCTGTACAGTTATTACATAATTCATTAATACTGCTGGATTCACTGTGACTTTAATAGTTTATTCAAGAAGACTGATTGAAAAAGCCGTTAAAGTCGAAACTTGAAATGCACGTGTGTGTGTGTGTGTGTGTGTGTGTGTGTGTGTGTGTGTGTGTGTGTGTGTGTGTGTGTGTGTGTGTGTGTGTGTGTTTACATTAGTTGTGAGGAAATTCCGAAAAAGAAACAACCGTTAATACAAGGTGAGTAATGAAGTTTTCTCTTGTGCGCTTATTCATCTCGTTTGATCAAAAGCAATAATTAACATTAAGTCAAAAGATTAATTTGAGACTTATCCTGTTGTTTTGAGCAGATTAACGTCATATCGCGCCCGTTGAAAAGTGTCAATTTCCTATAACACTTTTGTTTTTGTATCTGACTAAACGGCAAAATCAGTGCCGACTGTAACCCTTTACTAGTTCTATAACATTCTACTGTCTGCATTCATTATATCTTTATATAATCATTTTGGGACTTCATATGTTTCAGTTATCTCCTTTCCAGATGTAATTCCCCGAGAGGAACTTCATTTATCCGAAGTGTTAATTTTAATTGGCATTTTTGATAATACGAAAAGAATGTTTTCATTCATCATGTTGTACCTGCGAATAGGGAGAAGTTGGGGGTTCGTATGATTAGGAGGGAAAATTTAGATTCCAGCTTGGCGGACAAAGGAATTATACGGATTCGTGAAAAGAAATTGACAGTATTCACTAAAATGGGCTTCAGCTGATCGAATTTAATTATACATACATACGCCTCACTCTATCTATCTATCTATCTATCTATCTATTTGTCTTTCTGTCTGTCTGTCTGTTTCTCTGCCTGCATGCCTGCCTGTCTGTCTATCTATCTATCTATCTATCTATCCCCCTCTGTTTGTTTGTGTGTGTAATATATATATATATATATATATATATATATATATATATATATATATATATATATGTATATTCTTTTCCTGAGCTTCTGCTGATAATATTACATGTACCACGTCCTCGCGTTGTTATTTTATTTTGTTTGTTCTTTTTGGGGGATTTACTATATATATAAGCGCGCGCGCATTTGTGTGTGATGAAGTTTGCTTTCAAACAATATGCCATTCGATTCAGTCTTACTTCTTGGTATCTTGGGCAAGTGTAGTTTACTTAGAGCTCAGGAATAAGTGGATTTGGTAGATGGAAACTGAAAGAAACCCGTCATGTATATATACAAATCGCCAGTAGTTCATATATCCGAAAATGAAGTACAATTTAAAGCATTAAAGCAGTAATATATTCTTAGGAAGTTAAATGTATGGCCCGTTATAGAGTGACCATTGCTTTTGCACGCATGTAGCCGTTAATAGTATAGGCGATTTGCCAACTCGAATGATAGAAAGCCCATATCCTCTCTGCACCTGGAGAAAGAAATACGTCACATATTTGTCCATGCAGGGTTGCTACGGGTGGGACGAAATTATATTCATTACATCGGCTTCGGCCGTGATGACAGTCGAAGGAGATGTAGCGGGCCTATTCAAGGAATGATGACTTCCAAGTTTGTAGGAGGAAACGTTTTAGATTGACTTCTAACCTGGAGTTGAAAAAGGACCCCAGTACGCGCGAGTTTTTTTTTTTATCACCATAGACGGAGCCGATATAAGTTGGATAATCCCGTCCCACCTGCAGTATCGTGCACGGACAAATATTTTTGCTTACAAAACTAATTGATCTTGACGTATTTCCTCCTCCAGTTGTAGAGCGGTTACGCGCGCTCGCCCATTTGAGCCAACGAGTTACATATACCATTAAGCGCTTTATATGCGCGAAACCAATGGTCCTTCTATGACCGGCTATAACATACAATGTTTCTCTGTGTGTGCGTGTGCATGTGTGTGTTGTGTGTGTGTGTGTGTGTGTGTGTGTGTGTGTGTGTGTGTGTGTGTGTATGCGCGCGTGCGTGCGTGCGTGCGCATCTCCGTGTGTTTTTTACGTGTGTCTACTTGTAAGACATAAGATATAAGAAACATTTTCAGCCAAGGATTTCTTTTCTGATACAAATAATTTTCAAATTTTCAACTGAATGATAAAAGGTTTGTGTTTCACTTACTAGAGAAGTCTTAATTCTGTGACATTTTTATATAAACAATTGACTTTAACCAAATGCTTTTTCACAACTATGTTATATACATTTTATCTTTTATAGATATTTTCATTGAAACAGATCTGAACAGTTGTTCTTTTTTATGTTGGTTGTTTTTCTTTCTGCTTTGTTTCTCATTTGTTATTTCCTTTTTGTCTATAGTAACCTGCAAACAATTTTTATGAGCTTCATTCCGCTATTTGGCATATCTGTCACTTGTCAGGACTAAATATAATAAATGTGATAAAAGTGTTTGTTGTCCAGGCCAAAAAAGAACTATTAAGACAAGCTGCCAGAAATACCCTGACAATCATCGTACAACCAAGAATGTGTCTGTGTATGTTTGTATGTACGTATGTATGCATGTATGTATGTATGCATGTATGCATGTATGTATATATGTCTGTATGTATATAAAAATTATATATATATATATTTATATATATATATATGTATAAGAAATGTATTTATTTATAAGCCTGTGTATTTTCACTATACAAAGAGAGTCGAGGCAGAAGAAGGACTACGGATAAACAATGAGCAAACACATTCTCGCTCATACACACATACACACAAACACACACACACACTCACTCACGGATACACACATATAGATGCTCACACACACGCTAGTACACACTCGGCCCAGTTGCACAGACATGCTGAAACACACATAGCAAACAAATATATATATATATATATATATATATATATATATATATCTTGGGCCTATGTCTTCTGCTATAGCAGAGGATCTGGCAAACGGACACTTAAGGAAGCA
Organism: Octopus bimaculoides; assembly: GCF_046866305.1. Taxonomy (NCBI): domain Eukaryota; kingdom Metazoa; phylum Mollusca; class Cephalopoda; order Octopoda; family Octopodidae; genus Octopus; species Octopus bimaculoides. Next base: position 26,606,919 of record NC_142929.1, on the reverse strand, counting down.
TGGTGATGTATATGTGCGTGTCAATGTGTGTGTGTGTGCATGTGTGTGTGTGTGTTTCCATTCGTCCCCTACAAAGATTGACAACCGGTGCTAGTTTGTTTACGTCTTTTTCATTTAGCATCGGCTCTCTTGAAATTTAGATATCAACTAGTTAGATAAGTGGGTGTGCGTAATGCAAACATAGTGTGTGTCTGTGTGGGTCTATTTCTTAGCACAACGAACAAAGAACCTTCTCCACACTTCCCGATTGATTGCCTTCCTCCAAACGTCACTCGGAACAACTGACAGCATGGTCATGTCCTTGAACGGACTTCACCACCTCTTGTATCTTTACCTCTCTCTCTTCTTCCTCTTGGCGTCCACTCAGCCACGATGGTAGCATGACTCTCCTTTGGTAATCAAATCATTTGCACAGTAAACTATATCTGTCATATATATATATATATATATATATATATATATATATATATATATATATATATATATATATATATATATATATATATTGTCATATTTGGAGGGGGACATATTTTGCAAATAAAACACATGAACTATATATTTCACCTTTACTATTATTATTTTAGTTTCTTTTTGACTTCTTGGTATATATATATATATATATATATATATATATATATATATGCATGTATATACATATGCATATATGGGTACAGGAGGTCACCAACTGTGCAAGGAGTATGAAATACTTAAATAAAAGTGTTAGATACGTAAACAACGAGACAGAAATGGAAAACAGGACCAAGTAAACACAGACAAAGGACCCTTCGTCAATCGTCAGCTGTCAATCTACTCCTTATTTCGAGCATTCAACGACAATAAGAGTTTTCAAAGACAGTTGCTCCCATAAATTCTAAAATAAAATTTAGGATTCATGGATGGTCAAAATTGGGTCAAAAACAGGACACTGAAGACATACAAGGAAACCGAAGGAAAACAGAGAGGGTCATTAGACCAGAACGAGAGGAAAATAGTGAGCGGAGCGCTGGGAGAAATATTTTCTTTGAATAGAGAAAAGATAGAAGAGAAAGAAAAACGTTCAGCCTTTTGAACGTCCGTGCAGGAAAAGAAGTCTATTCACGTGAGGAAAAGTGTGAATAGTGAGAGAGAAATAAAGAGAAAGTGAGAGAGAGAGTGTCAGATGGAGAATACGGTGAAATAGGAAGGGGGTGAAAATGGAATGAAATGCTATGAAAATGACCGTTAAACAAAGGGAAATTACTGTGTGATTGACCGTTATTAAGGCAAAAGAGCTATTAGAATGACCGCTAGGTAAGGGAGTAAACATGTTCATAGTAATCGCATAAGCGCGAAAGTCCATACATAAACATGCGCGCCCGCACATCCACGTGCATGCGCCTAAATGTATATATGCAGTAGGGTGTACGTACGCCGATCGATATATATATATATATATATATATATATATATATAAATGGAACAAAAACGCAATAGAGGACACAAAAATATTCGGACAGATAGACGATACAAAGGCAGACAAGAGAAACAACAATTAGGCAAGTAAAAAAAAAAAGAGTCATTCGTAGCTTTCTTTCCTCAGTCAAGTACCAGAAGTCACGACCATTTCGGGCAGTTATCCTTGAGATGGTTCGATCTGGTTGCCCCCAAGTCCGGCCAGCCATGATCTTTCTTTCTTGACCTGACTGCCGACCGCCAACGCCTCTTATGTCCATCTCCCATGTTCCTGCCTTTAATCTTTCACCGCATACACGCCAGCTCAATTTGATTCGTTCTCAGTCAAAAGACACCTGTTATTTCTTGTTTGTATTCGTAATTGTGTACCATGTTCTCTGTTTTTTGTTTGTTTGTTTTTGTGCCTTTGTTGACGTACACATTTACTAGCTTACAAAGGAGTCTAATGCTCTTAGCTTAGACTTTTTGGGGGACAACCAATCGTACCATCTCAAGTGTAACAACCCGAAATGGTCGTGACTTCTGGTATTTGACTGAGGAAAGAAAGCCATGAATGACCCGTCTTTTTTGCCTGTCCTTCTAATTGATGTTTCTTTGTCTCTGTATGTCTTTGTCTCTGTTTTTTCTTCTAATCCTTTAGTCCCGCTGCCCCTATCCATCTCTCCTACTTCCACGTGACCGGTGTTCGGCCAGCCATGATCTTTCTTTCTTCGCTTCACTGCCGACACCTCTTATGTCCATCTCCTATGTTCCTGCCTTTAGGTTTTCACTTCATACACGCCATCTCAATTTGATTCGTTCTGCGTGTATGTACATATATATATGTATACACACATACACGCAGATACATACACACACACACACACATATATATATATATACATATATACACTCACAGCCACATATATGTACCATCCAACCTACGAATGCAATTATCAGCTTTAATATGTCAGTAAATAATTGATTCATTATTTTAATTATTTCTATAAAAAAAAAGCTGGGTTAAAAGACTGAACACTATCATTTCACTTACTACAACATGACACATGTTGAACTTTAGAGAGCTTTCTCCCTTCCACTTTCGGGTAGTATTTTATAAAATGCGATTTATATTGTTGATTTCTCTGATTGCAAATCATTCTGTTAGAGACTGGGCAAGATTTATTAGAGTATCAAGAAAAACAAACTACCTAGCGATATTTGTTCCGGCTACTTATCTCCTGAGATCGATACAATAAAGTACCATTGAAGTATTAGCCGATATAATCAACTTTTCCCCTTCTTCAAATTGGTGGCCGTGTGCCTAAATCATAAATCATTATTGGTAAAACTGAATTTTTAATTAGGGCAAAAAGCTATCGATTTGGTAGTATCTTTTTGTAAATACATTTTTAAAATTGATTTTCAGAGAAATCCTCACATCTGCATAGCAGCTGTTTTCTGCATCGTTTTTCTTTTGTATCCAAAGAGAGTAATGAAAGACTGAATTGGTTTACTGAAAGTCCATGCTCTTCGATGAAAGTGTTTTCATCTTTATGAAAATTGTACGTGTGTTTTGAAGTTATTAATTTACCCACGAGTGTTTATAATTTTAAATTAGATACAAATTAAAATCTTCATATATCAAAATTATCATCGCTCCTAGACAATGTACCTTTTATTAGTAGTTTATGTTCCTTGGTTGATGGAGATTGGTGAGGCCAACTGCCGTGCTGATGACGTATGTTGAGGCAGAAACAAATGTGTCCTAAAAATAAGCCGTCCTTTTCCTTAATGACAGGTCAGATTCTGGATTCCCAGCAATATCTCCTCTTCTCATATGGAAGTATTCTCAACTGACATTTATAGCTTTTATAAATGAGGAAGCTATGTAGCGGTAAATTATGTATATAATATATATATATATATATATATATATATATATATATATATATATATATATATATATATATATATATATATGTATGTATGTATGTGTATATGTATATATATAAAGACAAAGAGAGGGAGAAAGAGCAGTTAAATGCGTGTTGAATGGCCATTGTTTTTAAAAAGAAAAAGAAAAACATCACTTGTCGCTATCAGCCCAGCGATAGATTAGAAAGCGTGTTTGAATGTGGATGAAAAATATTGTTTCTTCTCCCTCCTTTACTTCTTACAATATATATGCTTGGGTTACGAACTAATGTGGATAAATGACGGTAAATATATTTTAAATATGGTATACACGATCGAAGATCATAAAATGGGCTTCTAAATTAAATTGATTTATTTAGTTTTGTATTGACCACAGTTACAAATGAAATAGACTTCATTTATTTCCGTACCAAGGAGAAAATCCATTTGTTTTTGTTTTCTATTTATTTTTAAAAACAATGGCCATTCATCACGCATGGGGTTGGCTTTAACTACTCTTTCTCCCTCTCTTTGTCTTTATATTCTTTTATTTGTTTCAGTCATTTGACTGCGGCCATGTTGGAGCACTGCCTTTAGTCGAATAAATAGACCCCAGGACGTATTCTTTATAAGCCTAGTACTCATTCTATCGGCCTCTTTTTCCGAATCGCTAAGTTACTGTGACCTAAACACACAAGCGATGGTGGGGGGACAAACACAGGCATACAAATACACACACACATATATATAAAATATATATACGACGGGCGTCTTTCAATTTCTGTCTACCAAATCCATTCACAAGGCTTTGGTCGGCCCGAGACTAGAGTAACAGATACTTGCCCAAGGTGCCACGCAGTGGGACTGAACCCGGAATCATGTGGTTGGTAAGCAAGCTACTTACCACACAGCCACTCTTGCGCCTATATATACACACACACACACACACTCACATACATACATATATATATATATATATATATATATATATATATATATATATATATATATATATATATATACATACATATACATATATATATATATATATATATATATATATATATATATATATATATATATATATATATATATATATATATATATATATATACATACATAATTTGCCGCTATCGGCCCAGATTAGAAAGAATGTGGATGAAGAAGTTTGTTTCTTCTCCCACTTGGCTGAAACACATAAATAAATAAATATATATATGCTTTTGGTAAAGAAGCAAGTTGGACGAAGCTGCCTGCACTTTTTGTACCTTATGCCGTGATGTGTTGTCATCTAGGATTCAGATGGAGTTTTGTCCAGGTGCTTTTTTTAACCTTTCCATACCTACTCCTTGCAGATCTCTTTGGTCCCTTGGCAGGATGCTAAAAAGTTGTGGTCACGTGAAACGCAAGCTGTTGCAATACTGGGTCCTTATCTGAGATGAAGAAGACAGTACCTTTGGTGGCATGCAGTGCTGTCCATTTTGGTGTTTGGTATAACCTTTAATTCCGAAGTTGGCAGCTAGACCTTCCGAGATATTCCACGTGTATGTCGCTGCATACCTTTCTCGCCTTCTCATACAGGGATTAGGTCTTCAGTTCTTGTAGCCTATCCTAACAGCTCATCTGTTTCACCGGGTCAATCTTAAAATATAGAAGAGAATTTTAATTCATACAGATGATCGTTTCGTACAGAGATATACAAATAATGAAATTTATGATTGAATTGAACTAAATCAAATTGATTAAATAAATTAATTATATATCAATGTACTCTTCAGTGCAAGAAATATGAACAAAATTTTAACAAACAACTTCAGAAGGGAAATAGCAGAACAGAATCTAGGAGATTCATATTTATCCTTATGAGAAAAAGATTTTTGAGTCCAGTTAGGTATTAACAATATATATATATATATATATATATATATATATATATATATATATATATATATATACATACATACATACATACATACATACATACATACATACATACATACATACATACATACATATATTTATATATATATATATATATATATATATATATATATATATATATATATATATATATATATATATATATAGATAGATAGATATGTATGTGTGTGTGTATGTGTCTATACATACAAATAAACAGCTTAACGTTCAAAGTGCCACAGCACTTGCAAACGAATAATTACGAAACCTAGTCAGGTTGTCTGGTTGTCTGTAAAAAGGAATTGGACGTTCTGCTATCCACAATACCGAGTGAACCAGTGGCCCGGAGTCACATGCAAATGAGGGCACCATTCTCAAACGTGCTCATACAGCAAATGAGCCACAACCATGCAGGTGTGGTGGTATGGAAACCCACCATCCTGAAGAAATCATACATATAACAATAAGTAAAAGCAAAAATAATAATAATAATAAAACAATGACGGTGGTGCTCCAGAATGACTGCATGCTGCGTGAGCGAAACAAATATATAAATATATATGAAATATAGGGGTTTAGTTCACAGGTGATCTAAACGTCTAAACGGATAGGTATGCTGGGTGAGTGCTGTAACGGATTACCAGGGTTCCAAGCTCGTAACCAAGACAGGAATTATGGAACTATGAAACTATTGTATATATATATATATATGGGGTGGGTGTATTTCTGTACACACACACACACACACACACACACACACACACATATATTGCTGAGATGTTAAATTTATTAAGAATAAACACTCTTTTAACCTTTACAAGTTCTACTTCTGATTTTTTTTTCGTTGACAAGGATGCATTATGACCATTAATTTAACGGCAGCGGAAGTTCAGAAAATGGGTTAATTCAGTGAAATTTGTACTCAGAGACGTGAAAAAGAAAACATGAATATTAAAATTCTTGTAGCCCAGTGACATACTATCTCGTCTACCTCTTCTACAAGAGTAGATAAATAGATATCGTCACACCTAGCACTTCACTACTTGACACACTTAAGCATTATTCTCACACTGATTATTACTTGCATCATACACACATGTATTTCATCCTGCAGTAGGCACTTGAGTACTTCGCATTCAAACCAACTCAAACATACACGTACACACGCACACACGCACACACACACACATTTACGCAAATATGTATATTATCATGATTGCAAGTTAGGAATTCCCCAACGCCAACTTACATTACACACTCCTACACGTGCCTGTCTGTTCGCCTGGCTTCCCGCACGTATATAGTTATGTGTATTCATATATTCACTATCTGCATAATTATGTACTTAACCTTTTCATACGAAAGTATAAAGCGCGCACAGTTTTCTAAAAGATACGGTAATAGGACGTTGTGACGTCTATATTTTCTTCAACTGTATTACTGACGTAAATGAAACCGGGAAACGAAACCGGGGAAGCTGTCAAGTATAACAAGCTTTCGTTCAAATTTCACTGATCACCTTACTTAAGTCTTCAACAGAAATTTGCATAAACAATGATCCATAGTATCTAATATAAATCATTCTAAAACACATTTATTATATGTATGTATATATGCGTATATGTATGTATGTGAGCATATATTATGTGCGTGCGTATGTGTGAATGATATATCAGGTCATCCCATAAGTTCTGTCCGATCTTACCTTTTTTAAAATTGAATGAAATTTATAGTATTTTAGAATGTCTAATGTAATTAGAAATTATTTTTATGCATTTGTGTACATTTAAACTAATTAAATATTATTTTACAGAATAATAGATTTAAAATTTCTTTAATTGAAACCCTTTCTAACATGGAAGTATCCAAAGAGCTTTTAAGGCACATAATGCTTTATAAGGACAAAAAAGGAAACTCTGCAGCCAAAGCGACTCGAAACATACACTCAGTTTATGGGAAGGAATGCTTGAATGAAAGAACTTGAAGGAGATGGTTTGCAAAACTCAGAAGTGGAGGTTTCAGCCTTGAAGATGAAGAGCGAACAAGACGTCTAGTTGAGTTTGATTATAAGCTCCTTGAGGCATTACTTGAAGAAATTCCTGCACTATCAGTTGAAGAATTGGCAATAAAGCTTAGTTAAAAAAAATATAACTGTTCATCGTCATCTTCAATAACTTGGAAAGATTCCTAAACTTGGAAAATGGGTGCCTCATGAATTGTCCGAAAGCAACCGCACATCCCGAGTTCACATCTGCTTTTCTCTCCATTCTTGCGAACTCATTTCACCCTTTTCGGATAGACTACAGACTGGTGACGAAAAATATATCTTCTATCGAAATGTTAAATGGCATAAACAGTGGCTTGGTAAAGGGGAAAAAGCTCAACCACAACCGGGAAGAGAACATGGAAAAAAGGTTCTCTCTATCTGGTGAGATTGCAAAGGAGCAATTTACTTTGAATTGTTACCACCTAATGCAACAATGAATGCTCAAGTGTACTGTCAGCAATAAGAGCGTTTGAACCAAGCTTTGAAGAAAAAAGACCCGCTTTAGTGAATCGAAAAGGAGTGATGTTTCATCAGGACAATGCGCGCGGCCACACTGCAAAGATCACATCACAGAAGATTGAAGAGCTTAATCGTGAAAGATTCCTCATTCTCTTGACCTTGCTCCTTCAGACTACCATTTGTTTTGTAGCTAACAGAATCATTTGGGGGACATAACTTTCGCAAGCCAGGAGGAGGTCGAAACTGACATTTCAGAGTTTCTCACTTTGAAACCAAAAGAGTTTTACATTGACGAGATTAAAAAGCTTGTAAATAGATGAAAGGAAGTCATAGATAATCAAAGAAAGTACATTGATGATTAAATTTCAATTAAATATAACATTTGATCACATGTTTTCTTCATTAAAACTTCGGACGGAACTTATGGGATGACCTGATATATATCGTTACATCCACAAACACATGCACATACATACACACACATCTATATGCATACGTATGTGTGTGCGCGCATGTGTGCATGAGCGACATACTTACCTCTCAGAAAGATTGGTCTCAATTCATTTAGAGAGTAAATATCTTATTGCTGATGAATTTTTACATATACTACATACATAATAACTTGTGTGTTTCTAGGTTTGTGCATGTGTGCGTATAGGTGTAATTTCTTCGAAATGCCCTATAGTTCGGTTGAGAGTGACTGTTGTGACTTATACTCCTTGGAAACTAGGAAATCAGCATTATGAATCCAAAGATTCGAGACAGTATTTATTTTTCCATAAATAAAGCGATAAATTTAAGCATATATCAGAAGAATCGATACAATACTGATTTCGAATTTACTACATCCGTCTCGATTCACATTCAGGAATTTCATTCCAACTTGACCTAATGCGTGGCTTTGATAAGAAGAAGTACAAATATTCCCACTTGACCAAATGCATTTATAATGTATCAAAAATGTTCAATACCTATTACTGACGGCCATTTCAACTAGGGCATGTGTTTTAGGTCAAGTTGGAATGAAATACCTGAATGTGAATCGAGACGGATGCAACAAATTCGAAATCAGTATTGTATCGATTCTTCTGATATATGCTTAAATTTATCGCTTTATTTATGGAAAAATAAATACTGTCTCGAATCTTGGGACTATAATGCAGATTTCCTGGTTTCTAAGGAGTATAAGTCACAACAATCACTCTCAACCGAACTCTAGTCTGTCATAGAGTTACTTGTTTACAGTTAAGTGGAATGGAACAAAGTGAAATGAAGTGTTTTGGTGAAAGGCACAACGCACAACGTGGCTCGCGAATCGAAACCACGACCTTGTGTATGGCTTCTTTTATATTTATATTTATTTGAATTGTTCCAATGAAGAAAAGGAATCTTTTATATCACTCAAACAACACTTTAGTCACAGATTTTAGATAATAACAACAGCAAAGATTTAAATGTTGCATATTTTTACAGTTCTGTTTACAGAAGGAAATTGCAAAATTGGCAAAGTTGGTCGTATTATTTGTTGGTTATCTTCTATATGTCTCGAAGGGGCCGGACCGTCTTTCACATAGATTGTGAAAGAAATATTTACATCTGCAGGTCAGCTGAGATCTATCTGTATGAGTTCATAATTCTTCTTCTCCGACTCTGACAATTGTATTTTACTTGCTGTTAAATGTTAAACGTTATATGTCTCGAAGGAGCTGTCCATGTATTCTTTTTCACATATATTTTCAAAGAAAATTATCACATATTCAGGTCAGCTGTATTCTATCAGTATTCATAATTTTCTTTTCTATTCCTAACAATTAGATTGCACCTGCTGTGTTTTACATTCGGTGAAGGATTTAAGGGGAACGTTCCACTGATATTTCTCAAGTTGAAATATATGCATGGAGATATGTATGTATGTATGTATGTATGTATGTATGTATGTATGTATTAATGAATGAATGACTGAATTAATGCCCCTTTGTATCTATGTAATTCGTATAAACAAAATAGATTTAAATTCGTAGTTGCGTTCTCTTTGTCAACACAACTTGATCCTTTAAACTCTAAGAATTTCTTACAGACTTTTAGGGTTCCAGATGTCATGATCATCTGTATCACAATAATATTATACTCGTTGCTCCTGCGTTCTGTCAGTTTTTTTCCGTCTGAAGAGGTAATAACTCGAATGGGGGAAATATATATAGAGAGAAAGGGGGAAGGGGAGAGAAAAAGAAAGCCAAAAATAATGGAATCAGTAAAAAAAAATAGAAAGGAAAGCATGAAAGAGAGGGAGAAAAAGTGAGAGAAAGGGAAAGAGAGAGGGGGGGTCTATACTACTCTGTGTTTGTGTGTTTACATCATAGGCACAGTTAAAATGTTTGACATATTAAAAGAATATCATGCAGATCTATAAATTTATGCATTAAAAGATATACCGATAGATAGTTAAATTGAACTGAATAACCTTAGGAAATCGCTGCGGATGTTACACTTTAATCTTTTGCATACTGGGGCAGCGCCATTATTCACTTTTTTCTTTTCCTGTTTTCGTTATAAAGTATAGATGCTTATCGGTATTATGAAAGGAAACACATACATCGCCAGAAAGGAAAGTAGATATACAAATATGCTGATTTACACGTTAGAAATCCCGTGGGTCCTACTAGTCTGAATTATGGTGTTACGATCTTTTTCAAAGAATCCAAGTTTACACATTGTTTCAGACAGATTAGAATAGCGTTGCCAATAACATTGGGTATAAACATGAAAGTATACTTTGGATGCTCGATTTGTATCATGCATATCTCTCTATATATACATATATATGTGCATGTATGTATGTATGTATGTATTTATGTATGTATGTATTATGTATCTATGCATGTTTGTATGCATGCATACATGCAAGTATATATGAATATATATACACACATATATGTGTATATATATGTATATATATATATATGTATATATATATATATATATATATATATATATATATATATATATATATATACATATGTATATATATATATATATATATATATATATATATATATGTATGCATGTACGTATAAGTATATATAATACTGATGCAGATATAATAACTATTTCTTGCAGATCTATGCCTCTGTCTCTGTCTGTTTGTCTCTCTTTTTTTGTCTTTCTCCTTTTCTTTCTCTCTCTTGTTTTATAGACACACACACTCAAATGTGAGAGTATGTGTGCCTGAGAAGGAGAGAGAGAGGACAAGAAAAGAGAGCGTTTCGGAATGATATAAATATATCCACACAGCATAACCATTTACATTGAATGAACTATACATACGTGTTTTAAGTTTTTTTTTTTTTTGTAACCTTATTCAAGATTTCTGAAACTCATACAATATTTTGCTTTCTTTGTTTTTATCTTTACAATGCAATCACTTACGAGAGATTTTATAGCTGCAAAAGTAGTGTTTTTCGCTTTTTCTTTTTATCGCTTTTTCTCCTCTTTTTTTTTTTGCATTTTCGGTATTTAAATGTATGCAGTAACATGTTTTATATACATTGGTGTACTTTCAGCATGAAGGTGAAATCTCGCCTATTAATAGGAATGTGTAGCTGCATCTAAACCGTAAATTGTCTAAGCAGTGAGATGAATGATTCTGAATATCGTCAAATAGCTCTGCAACTCCTTTATAATTTAAGCATTAAGCTAGCTGAAAGAAAATATTCCATTGTGACACAAACCACAAGGATTAGAGTAGCTGTGGATAGCTATGCAGCAGGAGGCACACACATTCAGTTTGAAAATATAAATATCGTTTATTTATATCAATGATTGTGGTGAACGTTTTAAGCATTTTCAGAGCGTTTAAATGTTTTAATAACTTTAGGAATATTGTGCATACAATCCATAAAATATAAACAAGTTTACAAATATAGTTTGGAAACTTACTGAATAAAATTATTTACTTCCAATGAAATAAAATGATTAAGGAATTAAGCTATATCCAAATAGATAAGCTATACAATAGAGCTGGGAACCCGTCTTTAAATTCATACGAATATGCAAATTTGCTCGCTATACCGACCCACAGGTGTAAATGCACATAAGTGAGTAACTCGCTCACGTAGGATGCACAGAACTGACTTGCGCACATATATTCTCAAATCCACTGACCGTTCCAAGTAATTTGAAATTATAATCTGGCCTAATGTTCAAACAATTCTGGTTTTTCTTGCATATTTTCACACTACCGGCTACTCAAGTTTTCTCACCATAATTGTTTTACTGTATTTCATAATATAGGAAAGCTGTGCAATGTGTACTAGAAGCATCTTTTGTCAAGATCACCTGCTAGCCATCTATACAATTTAACCGACAAAAAGACCATCTTTTTAGGTTTTATTCTGTTTACTATGACATTGATGAATCAAATGCATAGAGTTGTAGTATGAACTTCTTCAAAGTTGATCAACGGTAATTCTATCAAGGTGAATCAGATGCTTAGTCATTTCAGAAAATTGTAGGAGAACCCATTCACCACTATCAAAGGAACTGATATTTAATCTTTAATGCGGGAAATAATTTTCTCTTTACCAGAGGTAATAGGAAATTGACAGTTAATATTTGAATAGTTCTCCAGCTAAAAACTGTACACATTTTACGTGTTTGCTGAATTCTCGGAGTAACGCAGAATACTCATTTACCATATGATCAAATTCGACGAAGATGGTTTTGCCAGCACACCGTTTTTAAAATAACCAAGACACGGAGTTTACACTGGTATGTCCATACCAATCGAGTGAATCGTCAATGTTACCATACAAACAATTGATCACAAGTGAAGAGTGAAAAAGATCTGATTGAAAATTATCCACAACAATCTGAAAAACTTAGACAGCCATTGACGAGATGTATATTTATGCATAGTGTACTTACAATCTACAAATGAATACATGGTCAAGTAATCAACGACTCAGATGTAAGTTCCGACACTCTCTGCACTATGTGTTCAACTATGATCAAGGCCAAATGTTGCCTGTTGTCCTCTCGGAGTCAATAAATAAAGCCCCCTCCCCCGAAAGAAGCGCTTGTGGTCAGACATAGCATGGCCTTGATTCTGCTACGTTTAAAAGTACTCACGGCATACTGTACGTCACATCAGTGACCAAATGAATCTATGTTATATACATAATATAACGTATTATTTACAACGTGTTATATATAATGAATTATATATAATATATCAAGGTGCTGAGCTGGCAGAATCGTTAGCACACCGGGAAAAATGCTTAGCGGTATTTCGTTCATCTTTACCTTATGAGATCAAGTTCTGCCGAGGTCGAATTCGCCTTTCCTCTCCCAGAGAACGAGAGAGTAAATACCAGCTGAGCATTGGGTCAATGCAATCGACCCCCAGTCCTCAACATTTCAGGCCTTATCTCGTGTCATCAAAATTTTCCATTTTCAATTCAAATTTGTAACATCGTAACACAATTATGTGTTGTATTATTTCTCAAATTATCCAAATGATAAAGAAGATCGTGTAATGGAGAGACAACAAGCTGACTCATAAGTTGGACTGTTTTGCAGAAAGGATATTCTACTTTGGTGTATCGGGTTAGGCCGATGTGTTTTCGTTGATAACTATCAAAGTTTCGATGAATTGCACTTCACAGTAGTTTCAGTTTCTGAGTTTAATTACTGATATAAAATCTTATTGAGACTCAATAACTGTGAATCTGAAAATTTGGGTACTACGAAATGAATCTAGAAATATGCTCTAGATTATTCATCGCTTAACAAGTTGATATCTTGTCCACGGACAAACAACAAACAAACACAACTGAAACAGTACTTCCGTCTTATCGAAGGTGGAGGTAATAAACAGAAACGAACATACATGCAAAACATACATCTATGGCATATATATGAAATCACTGTAGTTTTCGCCTATCAAATTTCACTCTCTTACTTTCGATCTATCCGAGTCTATGGTGGAAAATACTTTGCGATGATGCTACACAGTTTGATCAAATCCACAAAAATAATGTTGCAGGGTAAACTTTTTAACCGCGCGGTTATTCCTGTATAAGTTGTATCTCTATCTCCGTTACCTATTCCTTAATAGCCAGGTATCCACTTCAATATATTTAAATGAATTTTAACAATGCAGATGTAACAGTTCCGATAATAAATACTACAAATTACCTGCAGATGATTTGAACTTATGACCCATGAGCTAATGATTCAATTCCAGTATGACTTGCTGGAAAAGACCCACAAGTCAATTTTAAAATCACCTACCAGCGAAAAGAAAACTAGAAGTGGTAGAATTGTACATTTTCCCAAAAGACTTTCTCAGTTTGTTTGAATATATTCTTCATGAACTTTTGTATTCCTGGAATTTTTGGTTTATAAAAAGATTTGTAATTTTTCCAGAGAAATTAGATTGAACAATTTGATAAACTTTACAAGAACGCTGTTGTTATTGAAAACCGTGATGAGCGGTTATTTTCATGTCTTTAACATTGTAAATTTGTGGATCCTTTGTAAATTTGTATATTTGACTTGCTAAAAGTATTAATTCAAACATTGTATTGAAGTATATATGTATTATGATTTTTTTTTTCGCAAAATGGACAATTTTTCTGGTGAAAGGCTTATGTAGCAAGTCATAAAAGGCAGCAATATGACGTAATGGTCGTTTGCCCGAACAAGCATAATTGTTCGTAATCCCATTGGTTAAAATTACTGCCCATATTTGAATTCTAAATTTTCGTCAAAGAGAATTCTTTCACGAAATACGGTTCTTAGTATTCAGGTATGAGCAGTTATAAAAACCCTGATTTGGGGGAAATTAATCAGTGATCGTTGGATGTTACTAAACTCCACGACACTCACCCATTGAGATATTGGCTATTTTTCATGCCCTCTTTATGATAAAAATCCAACAAGACTTATTTCAATTGTTGTGAACTCTAGTGGTTAGTATGAAAGATTAGCTAGTGTGAATTTTAAGTCATAATTCTCTATGACAAAATGACTTTACTTTCCAATTGTACTATAAATGCTAAATGCACATAAATAAAATAATGTAGCAATTATTTTCTCTTTCTTCACGTTCTTCAACGTGTTAATGAAATTTATTTCTGCAAATATGAAACTGTATATTTTTTTTGTTATAGCGGTTAAGAGAACACGGATTTATTTATCTTCAACATACATGCACGCTTAAAGTTTCCGTTGGCGTTTCAGAGTATATATTTCTCGCTGTGGCGTCTATGTAGCTGGAGTCAGGATTTATGTATAATGATAACAATTATAAGTAAGTTATAAGTAACGTGTTTATCAACATATATTTTTCTACTTCAAAGTAAAATAAATTTATTATCTATTTCCAAATAGGAAACATATAAAAATAGTGTTACACAAAAAGTAACAAAACACGGCTATAAAAAGTGGCATAATTGTTGGTAATCCCATTGGTTAAAATTACTGCCCGTATTTGAATTTTAAGAACCGTATTTCGTGAAAGAATTCTCTTTGACGGAAATTTAGAATTCAAATATAGGCACTAATTTTAACCAACGGGATTACCCACAAATATGCTTGTTCGGGCAAAGGACCATTACATCATATTGCCGCCTTTTATGACTTGCTACACCAGTAACGTTCTACATTCCACACTATGACAATCATTGCAGCATCTCAGTAAATACGATAATCTCATCATCTCAGTAAATACAATAATCAACGTTATTGATTCTAATGTTTTATTGAAATTAGAATGGTATTTGATCTACCAAACTGCCTAATTGCTGTTACTATATCTTATCGTCTATTACACACAAAGACGAAAGATTGATAAACAATAGTTAAGTTAGTGTTATAACATTTAATTTAGGAAGCATTAAAAAGCTAATTTAATATAATTATTTGATGATAAAAAGTGCATAATTCAAAGACTAATATTATTTTAGATGATATGGCAAGTATTGGATTAATACCATCTGCATTAAAGATGCTACTGTTAAGTTAACTATTTTTTGTACTTGTAGATGGCGTCTCTGAGTTATTTATTTATTTATTTTTTACCGAAGCAAAACACGCAATTTACTCTATTCAAGCCTATTTTACTGTTTTTCTATGAGAAAAGAGTTATGACTCTGCAGCCCAGCCCTGACGAATTACAATACACAAGATATTCCCCACCTTAGTTATGTTCTCTTAATATCGCCCGCTTCAACTTCATCCTACCTAGTGTTATTAAGCACAGCATTTTTCGTAGATTTTCACTGTTTTAATTAGAGAATTATAATTGTTTCAAAATAAGGTTTTGGAAATATTTATGCAGGCTAATAATCTACAAGCTCCTCCCACAAAAGAAAAGTTGCTGCTGTTACTAGTATCATCATCATCATCATCATCATCATCATCATCATCATCATCATTATCATCATCATTATTATTATCATTATTATAGGTAGTAGTAGTAGTAGTAGTTGTAGCAGCAGCAGCAGCAGCAGCATACGTTGTTTTATTGTTTGTGTTATTGTTCTTGTTGCTTCTTTAAATTGCTGTTATTTCATTCGTCTTTTTATTAGTTGTTTGTGAGATCGATTAACGAACAGTTTATCAATTAGAAGTGCATATACACAAATACACATCAATACAAGGACTTGCAAGCACGCCAACTCCACTTATTCACATCAATACACACGTAGTCACACAATAGAGATTACTTTATTGTCTTTCATATGAAAGCAATATGATTCGTGGTGTTAATGAAACGAAAAACAAAGTTTATTTAAGTCTTGTTATAAGTTTCCACCAATATATCATTGTTGCAAGAGTAAATCGATAAGCCCATTCACGAACGGGCTTTACCCATTGGTCCGTGCTGTTATTCAAACGCACCAACCCACATAAAGCTGTCCAAATGAGAAGGGTAAATCCGGAATTAAATTTCAAATTCAAACCGGATATTAAAGACGGTAAAAATGCTTGCACAGAAAATAAAGTAAATAACTAAATAAATAAGAATATTTTCCTTTTTATTAAGTACAAACGTCCTTACATTTTATATCATAGGGAAAGTTTAAATCATAGGTGAAGTTTTATATCATGGAGGAAGTTTCTATGTTCATGGCATCGAAGTTCATTATAAGTATTTCGAACTATTTTACAAGTATACGAAAAGTTCATCCCGTGTTAGAACTTACAACACCGACCGTATTGTAGGTTCTGACAAGGGATGAACTTACACTATGCTGCTCGCAAGTCGTGCAATGCATATTACTGGTAGTGACTGCAGTATTGTTGGTATATTTTAAAGATCTGACAAAAATGCATTATTACCCTCTATGGTTTGCGAAGTTCAAATCCTGCATTGTACATATTTTAATCATTCTATATTTTCCAAAAATGACACCCTAATACATTATGGTAGTCTCACTCGATTATACTGCTTTCGTTCATGTAATGAATCATTATTATTTAAGTAATGAAAGCGATGGATTAATAGAATTGCTAATGTTTTGAGCAAAATACTGAATTTAATTACATTCTTCTACATAGTGGATTCGAAACCTATCGTACTTGACTTTCTCATTCATGTTTTTGCAGTAGCTAAAATGAGAACCAGTCAGTTATTAGAGGTAATATCATTATCCCATTCGTTCCTCAATATTTGAGGTCTTGCACCAATCTCAGAAACCAGTATTATTCCAGCAGTAGAGTTATTTAGTTTCCCAAAGGCGGCAAACTGATAGAAACATTAGAATGTCAAGAAAATGCTTTGCTGCTTTCATTCCAGCTACGATCTGAGTTCAAATGCCGCCGAGGTCAACTTGCCCTTTCCTTCATCTAGGTTCAATAAGGTAAAATGCCAATCAAATTACTGTTGTCTATTTCCCTCAAAATTGCATTTAGATTTTCATCTCTCTTTTAACAACTCAAATTTCACAGTGTCATTGCCTTTCGTCTTTCTGGAATGGATTTTCGTTTCTCCCTTGTTAATTCTATACACAAATCTATCCTACAATCATATATGGCCCGGTGGATAAAATTTATTGTAGTGTTGTAGCATAAATTGAATCGAGTTTCTTGAATAGAAAGTATTGTTCTTCAGGCGGAAAGAATCGGCTAGTGTACATGGCGGTAATAATGATCCCAATGTTCTGAGTTCAAATGATTCCATGGCTGATGGTTTTTTTCCCTCTTCCTTTCCAGGACAACAATGAAATAATGTTACTGTCAACACAATAAACTATAGCTTTTCATAAAAGAATTATTTGCACAGTTCTTAATCCATTTCAGTTAAGATTAATAAACGTCTCCTCTCTCACATTCCTCTGAATCTTTCATCGATGCACGGCAATTCCCTTTTCTACCATGTTCTTTTCTACACTGATTGTGCTGTGGCTTTTCAAGATGAACATCAGCTGCCTTCAGTAACCACACCAGTTTCATAAAAGTTGAGTCATGCGAACAATATTGTTCCTTTTGACTAGCACCGTAACAATAGCCCCAAAAGCTATGCAATTTTGTTATTTCTCCATAAAAACTGACCATACTATTGAAACAAGGTAGTCAGATATGAGTGTAGGGGACAAATACAAGCAAAGAATTTAAGTTCATATAGATTGCAATACCATATGAAAATAGAGTGGATAACAAACAGAAAATTTGAAAATTTTCAGGACCTAGTGAGTGAGATTAAGACAGTATGAAAGAGAATTGTTCCTGATGTGAATATTGGGCTTTGTATATTTGAACACCAGCGTCACTTTGATAATATGCATTGCTCTCCTTTTTTATAGTAGTAGTAGTAGTAGTAGTAGTAGTAGTAGTAGTAGTAGTAGTAGTAATAATAATAATAATAATAATAATAATAATAATAATAATAATAATAATAATAATAATAATAATACGAAGTACTGAAGATGAGAAACCTGATGCACAGGAAGCTAGAAAGATCTGGAGTAATATTTGGGATAAATCAGTCAAAAATAATGGGGATGCAGTATGGTTAAAGAAAGTGAGGGAAGAAGTAGTGAGTGAAAAGCACCCAGATCTAACATTAGCTAGTACATAAATGAGTAAAGTGTTAGCAAAAATGCCGAACCGGAAGGGCTCAGGACCAGATTTAGTTCAAGGGTACTGACTATAAAAATATAGTAGCTTACATGGGAGGTTGAAGGAGCAACTTCAGGATACCCTTAATGTGGGAATAATACCAGAATGGATGACTAGAGGGAGGACAATACTCATTATGAAGGATAAGAGCAAAGGTAATACTGCAAGCAAGTATAGACCAATCAGTTGTTTATCATTTGTGTGGAATCTGTTAACAAGAAGGCTTTCAGAAAGCATTTACGAGCAACTTGACAACCAGAATTTACTACCAGAAGAACAGACGTTGCAGGAAGAAGTCTACAGGAACGCATGATCTATTATAGTTAGACAAAGCAGTTCTAAATGAAGTAAAAGCTAGAGAGAAAAGGCTAGCAATAACATGGATAGATTATAGGAATTCCTATGACATGATCCCACACTCATGGATAAGTGAATGTTTGCGTATATTCAGTATAGCAGATAACATAGAATAATTAATTAGATTTAGCACGAAGAAACGGATAGTACATCTCTACTCAGGTGATACACTCTTAAGGGAAGTTAATATTGAAAGAGAAATTTTACAGGGGGAATCATTGCTCCCTTTAATATTCGTCTTACGTTTGATGCCCCTCAATTTAGTGTTAAGGAAGGCAAACACAGTTTCAGTTCAGAAATAATAATGGAAAAATTAACCATTTGCTCTACATGGATGATCTGAAGCGTTTTAGTGAGAATGAAAAAGCGACAGATTCCGTAATACAGACTGTAAGACTCTTCAGGAAAGATACAGGCATGGAATTTGGCATAGGTAAGTGTGGAATATTAGTCATGAGAAGGGGACCGGTAGTCAACAGCGAAGGCATCCAGTTACCAGATGGCAAGACATTAAAATCATTGAAAGGAGAAGAGAGTTATAAGTATCTAGGAGTATTAAAATCTGACAGAGTACTAACTACAGAAATGAAAACGAAAATTGAGACGTAGTACATCAGATGGGTGAGGAAGCTAATGAAGTCAAAGCTAAATAGTTCGAATCTAGTAAAGGCTGTAAATATTTAGGCAGTATGATTACTTAGATACTCAGCAGCGTTTGTAGATTGCGGAAAAACTGAATTAGCAAAGTTAGACAGAAGAACTACGAAGGAATTCAATATTAATGGAGAACTCCACCCAAGGGAAGGAGTAGCAAGATTATACCTACCTAGAAAAGAAGGTGGAATTAACCTCTATTAAAAAAGTGGTAGAGAATGACCTAAATATAAGTCAGGAAAGAAATAACGAAACAGAGGAGAGTAATGTTGGACCACAAGCATTGACTGAAAGGCAACCATCTGCCGAAACCACTCAAGAGCCTGAAAAAAAAGGAGAATATAATGACCATAGAAAAAACAGCCAAGAACATGATGTCGAAACAGAATTTGACGACCACATATTTGCTGAACAACACAGAAAATCGATCATTGAAATGAAGCAGGAAGTTCTGAATGAGCTTGCAATTGTAGGGCATACAAAGATGAATGATAGGGAACCATTCCATAGACTCTCAAATGCACATCAACATAAACCGTAAATAAAAATTGGCAACTGCGTTACACAAGAAATCATACAACAACTAAAACCCGATCTTAAGTTAAATGAAATTATTTACTCTGTTGCTAAGGTAATCGAAAGACGCTGTTTAACACCCAAAAAGCCAACAATACCAAATTCGAAACGAAAATCAAACTGGAGGAGTAGAATTGAAACTGAGATTGAATCAATGCGAAGGGAGATATCAATATTAACTGAGCTAATCTCTGGAAATGGTGTAAGATCAAGAAAAGGCAGGGAGATCGTGAGACAATATGGACTTTCAACAAGAGAAGAACTAATGTCAGCGAATGAAACACTTAAACAAAAAGTTCAAGCAAAAGCTCAGAGAATACGCAGATTTGAGAAAAGAATCAAATTCTACAAGCAAGATAAGATGTTCAAATCCAATGCCAAATCATTTTACAGGGAAATAGGGAAAGAAAAAATAACCATTGAAAATCCACCCCTAATGGAAGAAGTTGAAAACTTTTGGAAAGGGATCTGGAGTGATGAGAAACCATACAATAAAAATACAGACTGGATCAAACGCACCCAAGATGCCTAGAAAATCTACAAGAACAGGTATGGGAAGAGATCTCAATCACAGGCCTAAGGAGGGCATTAATGAAGGCTCATAATTGGAAATCCACTGGTATTGATAGAGTACCAAATTTCTGGCTCTCATCACTCTCGTCCGCACACAAAATGTTAGTAATACTATTTAATAGTATTATGAAAGACCCAGAAAGAACTCCCCATTGGATGGCAAACGGTATAACTTACCTCCTCCCCAAAAATGACGAAACCAAAAACCCCAAAAACTACCGGCCTATAACATGTTTGTCTACTACGTGAAAGATTCTGACATCTATTCTAGTGGAGAAAACTTATGCGTTTATGGAAGAGAATAACCTCTTTCCCACTGAACAAAAAGGATGCGGACGAGGCTCATACGGATGCAAAGATTAGCTCCTAATAAATCGCATGATCCATGAGAACTGCCATAACAAGCGCAGAAATCTCAGCTCTTCATGGATTGATTATAAAAAAGCCTTTGACAGCATACCACATTTGTGGATTCTGAAATCGCTGGACATTTTCAAAATTTCTCCTGTGGTTTCAGATTTTTTAAAGTATATGTCATTATGGAACACGAAGTTGCAATTATATCATTCTAATGGAGTATTGCACCCAAACAATATTAGCATAAACTGTGTCATTTTCCAAGGTGACTCACTTTCACCACTAATTTTCTGCATAGCACTAATACCACTCTCAAGTGAACTGTATAGAACAGGGTATGGCTACAAAATTAACAACAGGAAAATAAGCCATCTATTTTATATGGATGATTTAAAACTATGTGGCAAAGATGATGAAGAGCTTGAAGGACTACTACATACTGTGAAAGGATTTAGTGATGATATCGGGATGTAGTTTGGCCTTGAAGAGTGTGCCAAAGCCACTTTTAAGAAAGGGAAACTGGTAAAATCAAGTTCAATAGAATTAGATGTCGAAACAGTAATAAAGGAACTTGAGCAGGAACAAACCTATAAATACCTAGGAATAAATGAAGGCTCTGGTATCCAGCATGCAAGCATGAAAGAGAAGGTTAAGAAGGAATGTTATAGAAGAGTTCGAGCAGTTCTGAAGTCCGAACTGAATGCATATAATAAGGTGTTAGCCATAACTTCCTTAGCAGTCCCAGTTGTTCTTTATAGCTTCAATGTGCTTAACTGGAATACTAGTGAAATAATGAAAACTGATAGAAAAATCTGCAAGTTACAAACTTGTAATAAAATGCACCATCCAAAGGCAGACGTGGATCGTCTTTACCTTCCCAGAGCTCAGGAAGGTCGAGGCTTGATCCAGCTTGAACTTACGTACAAAACCCATCACAATCGGACTGGCCACATACCTTAAAACAACCAACGATTGGATGCTGAAACTTGTTAAAAAACATGAAAGACCGAAAAAACTTCACTCTATTCTGAAAGAGAACAAAAAATTCGCTACTGATCTCTTAGATACCCACCAGCTTGATCAGGTTGAAGGAAATGCGCCAAATGCTGCTGCAAAGAAAAGAAAATTAATTGCAAAGACAAAAGCACATGAAAAATTAGCTAGCAGATGGGAACAGAAACCTCTGCATGGCAAGTATGTGGCTCGTAGCAAACAAGCTGATGTCGACCAGAAACGCACGCATCAATGGTTACGAAGCTCAGGGCTAAAAGCAGAGAGTGAAGGTTTCATATTAGCTACTCAAAGACCAAAGCTTATTAACCCGGAACTACCAAGCCAATGGGATAAAAATGGAGCTGACCCAAAATGCCGATTCTGTAACAATGATATTAAAACTATAGACCACCTAATCTCAGGGTGTAGAGTTTTAGCACCTGTAGAATATAAAGCAAGACATGACAGAGTTGGCCAGTAATTACACTGGACAATATGTCGGCATTATAAGATCAAAACCGCTGACAAATGGTATAAACACCATCCTGAAGCAGTGACTGAGGGAGAAAATGTATCGATTCTGTGGGACTTCGCCGTACATACCGACAAAACTATAAAAACTAATAAACCGGATATTATTATAAAATAATTTGCAGAAAAGTATTTGAATTTCATAAAAGGCAATGAGAGCTCATTTCTTTGTCTTTTTTCATCTTCTAATAAAAATAATGATGATGACAGTGATGATGATGATGATAGTGATGATGATGAGGATAGTGATGATGATGATGATAGTGATGATGATGATGATCAACATCGACATCCTCTTTTATTAGCCACAAGGGCGGAAAGCAAAAGAAACAGAGACAATAAAACTCAAGAGACAAGTGGTACGTAGCACAAACATTCGTGTATAAAAAATGCAACAAGGACAACAACAAAAATTCAACAATAAAATTCAGGAAATGGTGGGTACTTCCTACCAGGGATGACTAAGGAACCTGATAAATTCTAGTTACCACATCCGTTAGGGGCGCCTCAGCTCCTCCGGCTTACAAATGTGTGTTCAGAGTGGGGCCTTTCATACGTACCATCCTTGCCATATTCACCCACTTTTCGTAAGAAATCTTGAGGAAACACCTTCCTCTCCATCCTCACTTTCCTTTTCTTGTGGAACTTAACAAAATTGATAAGAACTTGGCCAAAGAGCAAAGTATCTGCCTTTAAACCTTTCAGCCTCGTCCACCACAGTATCTCTTTCGCTATAGCCACTAAGAAGGGGAAAATTGCCTTTCTTTCCCGGCCCAAAAACTGATTTTGGCTGATAACTGGATCCGCCCTACACGTGTCAACGGCTGTTTAACAAAGTCCCTCAAGCCATCAATGCCCATCCACTGGACGTGTGTATGCAGAACGGTTTCATCGCTCTGCAGACATCTCGGACAGGTCCTTCTAACAGCACTTCTGTGTCTGTAGAGCGTGTTTCGAACCGACAAAGCTCCTCGATAGCACTGCCATGCTACAGATTTCAGGAAATTATCCATAGGTCCTGTCCCAACAGTCCAGCTAATTGATCCCTTTTGACGCCCAAATTTTTCATGACGGACGTCGTCACCCTTGCCTGCCACTAATTCCCTAAAGAACTCCAATGTGGAATTTTCACCGACCGCATTACCCAACTGGCTGAGAGATGTGAGCACTTGCGAACACTCTATGTGCCAAGCACCCTTTTTTTTTTTTAGTTTACACTTGATCTAATTCCATCAATGAGAGAAGTTGTGAAAAATCCTATCTGTTGAGGAAACACTGGTGATGTCGCAGCCACAGCTCATATCTGCGCAACATTACTCACGGCATGCCCAATCCTCCATTCAGCAGCAGCTGACAAAACACGTCCCTTACGGAAAGCGAAAGAGCGAGCGCTGCAGCTTGATCTGCCACTATATAAATAAATTAAGGGAAGGCGGTCAGGCCGTTGTAGATGATGAAAGCAATGTATGCATTCCCCAACGCCACCTGTCCATCCAGGGACAGCTTCCTCGCTACCTAGTTCAATTATCCCTCTTTAAACTCCCTGAGAGTTTCGCTCTCGCCTTATACCAAACAAGCTAGCATCCACCACAAATATAGTTCTTGTCAATCCCTTGGGTAATTTTCACCTCTCTTCTTTCCGGGTGGCTACCGGGTTTTGGATTGCTAAGTATTAATAAGTATTAAATAAGATTGCTAAGTCTTAATAAGTCTTAAATAAGACTGCTAAGTCTTAAATAAGACTTCGTCCTTGCCTACTTTGCCCTCGATATATGGCCGATGTCCTGCCATGTCTCGTGTAGGGCCCTTTCAATCTGGACTTTCGTAGCCGTTTCCCGGCATCGAAACCTGAAGGTAATGCATTCATAAGACACTATTCTGGCTATAGCAGCCAATGTTTCAGGGAGCGGAGCCGTCTCTGCCTTTCTCTCTTCGATTTTTCTAAATTTAGCCGCATTCGAAAATTTAGAGGCATTATCCTTTAAAGAGGATAAAATTCTTATGGGGTGGCCATGCCCTCAGAAGAGACTTTATTATTGTTGCTGATGGTGAAATTGTAAATGCTTCCTTTGTTGCTACTATTGCTACCTCCTTCCACGATTATCTATCTATCTATCTATCTATCTATCTATCTATCTATCTATCTATCTATCTCTATCTCTTTGTATATATATATATATATATATATATATATATATATATATATATATATATATATAGAGAGAGAGAGAGAGAGAGAGAGAGATAGATAGATAGATAGATAGATAGATAGATAATATAAAAGGTAAAGGGTAAAGACTCCTACCGGTCATGAATGACTATGGAATTGCTCCTAGAAAGTTACCCTCTGAGGCACAAGTCCGGGCCAGCTTGTTCATGGAAGACCAGCAGTCGCCTATACATACCAGCCTCTCTCCTCCACGTATATATAAAGAGAGAGACATAGGCATAGGCAGATGTCCGGGAGGACATACAAACACACATTAATGCCAACATCACTAAAATCTACAACAGCAAAAGGCTAAGAAGAGCAAGGACGAGGATAAGAACAAACTATTTAAAATTATAAGAGAAGCATTCTGTTTACATCAGACAATCAGATAATGACAAAAATATAACTAAAACCCCACGAAAAATTAGAAGTATCCTGATGACCTTAGTTCAAGTTTAAAATTGAAAATTAACTTGTTTAAGACAAACGTAAGACTTTTTATATTGTTTGTGCTGTTGATAGTGATATTTTTACTGTATTTTTAAAGATTTTACCAAGTGCTGATGTGAACTCGTGTCTTGATAGTTCGTGTTTTATATATTACTTTTTTTTAAATCTTCATTGTTATTGTTCATTGCTTTCCCGCTTGTTTTTCTATATCCAAAAAAAAAAAAAAATTAACACAACAAAGATGGCGTAAATATCAATTTCTTACACAACATAAGAAAAACAATATTGTTGTTATTTTCTTGATCAGCGTGTAGCATTATCATTAATGGACTCCATGTGGGGAACCCTCATGTAACAATAAAATCTGCTAATTAAAACTTTTCTACTTGGCCTCTCTTTCTTACCCACAAACATACGTTTACATTTATATGCATGAATACATATGTATGCACACACACACACACACACACACACACACACACACACATATATATATATATATATATATATATATATATATATATATATATGTGTGTCTGTGTGTATGTGTATGTACGTATGTATGATTATGTGTACATATATGTGTGTGAGCGCGCGCGCTCTCGTATGTATGTATAAATCAGCCCTGTTATATGACTGCCTCTTTTTCCAAATATCAGGGACCTAAACGTTATTCTGAATTTCATACACATATACAAATCATGAGGTTGTAAGGTCGAAGAAGAGGGTTAATTCTTGACATTTTGTTTGGTTACTGCTATTGAGGGAGGCAAGTCGAGGAAGTGAGCGGTTTTCTGAATCGTTGTTTGAAGTCATGTCACTTCACTTATGCTTGTAATATCTTTGAGAAAGATGAGAACATCTCATAGCATTCCACTTTAACTACCTTATAAAAGTAGGTCAAAAGCATCAAAAGGAAAAAA
Organism: Octopus bimaculoides; assembly: GCF_046866305.1. Taxonomy (NCBI): domain Eukaryota; kingdom Metazoa; phylum Mollusca; class Cephalopoda; order Octopoda; family Octopodidae; genus Octopus; species Octopus bimaculoides. The sequence continues at coordinate 26,580,395 of NC_142929.1, read as the reverse complement.
ATTATTAATGTGACAACCAACATGGAATAAAGAACAGCGTCTCGCGGTAATGCTTGGATTCTAGGAATTAGTTTCAGATCTTGACTGAAATTAAGTCACTTTGCTTAATTCACTGTGACCACTGAAAAAATGATTATAGACATCTATGACACTTGTATTTACACCTCCGATACATTCATACTTCTGTACATATATCCAGAAAGTAATATTAGACAATACTTCGTTCGTGAAGTGTTAATCTATTTTGTTTTATGTTTGTCTTGTTTTAACTTTGCAAAAGGTCAGTATTGTAAAGGGTAACTGCATTCATTGCAACTGAATTTTTGTTCATTTTAATACTGACTTAAACGGCTTTGTACATGTACAAATGTCTGTGTGTGTGTGTCTGTGTTTCTCTCTTTTCATCAACAACAACAACACATAATTACGGCCCTTAAACTTGCTACAAATGTTAAGCATTGCAAACTCTAATGATCTTTCAAAGTGACGTTACATATGTAACATTGCACAAACTGCAAGCTGGAAACTAGGATTCCTCTTCATAGCCACTAAATGGTTTAACTCTTATCAATTACTGACCCACTTCACAGTCCAATTAAAAACCACAAAACGTATTACTTACGGTGTGGCTACTACATAAGAACGGTCCTCATAACAAGAAAAAAAACCCACTCACATATATTCCACAATCATGGGCTAACCACACACAGTGTTTCTTCTATCCATCTCAGGTATGGGTACTCGAAGGACACATACTCCCGTGATCCTAACTGCTTCCCTCTCAGTTCTTGCACAAAACATCGTTTCCAATCTTTCTTCCTCAGAGTTGCAGATATTTAGAATTTCTTCTGCTCAGTTGTTTCTTCAAGACAACCACCTAAAGGTGTTCAAAGTGAACTTCATCATTTTCAATCTCACCAGACTTGGATGACCTCCAATGACTAAGTTGCAAGAGAAAATAACAGAAGATAAATTCAGTCGCAAGTGAAAAAGAAATTTCAATGAAAAGTTTACGTGTCGTTAAGTTACTTGTAGGGAATCATCAGTTTCTGCCATGGCTCTTTCATAAATATATCAGATCTCGAGGAGCAATCTGGAAACAATTATTTGGTCGTGAGGTAATTATTTTTCGCTGGGTGAGGGGCATCACTATCACATTCAACATTTATGCATGAACCTGATAGTTATACCCAACGGTTAAATGAACTGAATTTATTCTAATTAAAATTAGTTCTCTGAGGAAGAGAAAGCAAATCAATTACAAAAGAAAACAAATCAATTCTTAATTCTCGAGTTTGGCCAAAAGAGACAGAAATTTTAATTCTCCTCAATTTAATATTGCATGCAGTGATGAGTGACTGATCATTATCAACCTGATGACATCATAACTTATAACTTAAGAGAATTACTGGGCATGTTATATGGAAATCATACAATATCATGGTACAAACATACTACATTGTGTACCTACATAATTTAATAAAAGGTCCCTAATGAGTAATAAAAATAATTTATTAATGGCTTTGAAACTTTCGAACATATGTAGCTCGATCCATTCAACTACAGAAAGAAGACAGACGAAAGGAGAAAAGTTAATTCCAGAAGTTTGCAGTCTTATATTTTTGTTCTTTTTTCACTTCTTGTAGTTATAGCTTTTATTTTATTACCTTCATTTCTTTTTTTAGCTCATTGGACTGCTGCAGTGCTTATGCAGAGTCTTGACAGGTTCCCAAAATATTTGGGATTTAAAGGACAAAACTAAAATGTTTACTGTATGGTAGGAAATCATAGGCAAGGCTGGTGTCTATAAAATTGGATATGCCTATTGTTTCCTTCGGATGGAAGAATTATTCCAAATCTTAAATTCTAGACGTAGACTCCTTAACCCCAAAAAGGAGGGTGGGTTATCGCGTATTTATGTCTGTAAACATGTTTTCAAAAAGTACCATTAAAAATAAAGTACGGATTACTAAAACTATAAATTCGGTGGTATCTTAGGATTAATATGCTAACAATAGTAACAAAAAAGATTAATAATTGTTAGTAAATGTCTTATTAATATTAAAATATAAAACAAATGGTTAATATGAAGGTTTCATTTACGGCTAACTGTATTATATAAACGTTGCCACGACATTAATTTAAGTACGTATCTCAGGAATCTGTGATGATTATTTGTAAATAACTGGTAATTTTAAGTTAAAGATACTACGTATTAATTTAATAATAGTTTTAATTTTTTTAATTTTGATTTGTTAACGTTAATACTTTTCTCAATTATGATCGTTCGTATCTATTCTTACTATTATAAATAAATATATTGTGCAAATATATTGATGACGTAATATTCAGCTTTGCTAAATAGTGAGCAGCTTTGATTCGTCATTGTCTAGGAACTTTCAACACGTTAACGAACGCACGCACGCACAAATACATAAAATACTATTACATATATGTATCTATGGTTTAAAAATGAAAATAAATAAATAAATAAATAATGAATAAATAATAATAATAATAATAATAATAATAATAATAATAATAATAATAATAATAATAATAATAATAATTTATTATTTAGCTGTAATTACTAGAGCTTACAACTGGGTTAATTATAATAAATTTCTTAAGTGATTAAATAATTTACTAACATTTCGATCTATCATAACTTATAATGTAAATTAGGAATATTGTTTTTAGCTTCTAGGTTAAGTAATCGTATCGAAATCTTATTTAAGCTAACTAAGGGATACTATTGTTTCTCAACACATTACACGTACACGCGAACAAATGCATGAACAAGTTTGCATATAAATATACATAAGTAACGTTTTGTTTTTTTTCTTTTTTTAAATACATTGATTACTGAAGCACACATGTCTGAGTCTAACAATGGTCAAACGACACATTGGAATGTAGCTCCTGTCTATCAAATTCTTCCCCTGACGAAATGCCCGACCAACGATATTCAACATGAAAATTTAATTTCACTTCATTCGATTTAATTTAATTTCTCAAATTGATTTTGTTGGGCATAGAAACAACTGTAAGTGCAATGAATTTAATATTGTTCGGAATTGAATGTTCTAATAAATTAATGTCCTCCGTTTCCTTTTTCTCATACAAAAATCGTAGTATACCCATATCCATCAAGTTTAAACTAATATCTTTGGTTTTTAACTGATACATTGGATATAGCCGGGTCCTTGGATGCTACCATCCCTTTAAGAAGATTCTATATCCTTGTTTTAATTTTATATATATATATATATATATATATATACAAACACAAACACACACACACACACACACACACACACACACACATATATATATATATATATTGATAGATAGATAGATAGATAGATAGATAGATAGATAGATGGATAGATAGAGATAACAAAACCACGGATAAAGAAAATCACATCTTTAATTGTAGAATTCACCTTGCAAAGCTAACAATTGTTTCTGTTGTATCAACATATTTAGATATAGAAAATATCATTCAAATTAATATATCCCAAACTACATGTTAATACAAAGTTTTCAAGACGATCCAAAATTCTGGATCCATCTATCTTTTCCGTCCACTTTTCCTAGGAGTGTCGTGGGGGTAGAGTCCTCAGTTACCTCTTCCATGGGGTTCTATCAGAACAAACCTTCAATATACTTTCCGACTAGATACCAAGTGTGACCAACTGACGCTATGGATATTACCCAACCATCTTATTCGAGGACTACATCTAGGTATCCAGCCGATTGGCTCGGCTTGACGAATCCGCATTGCAAATCTTTCATGCAACATTCTAATCAGATGTCCGTAGTAACGGAGCTGTGACCTCTCAATGGTCTCCATGACCTTCGTACTACGCACTCTATCGAGTAGCGTTAATTCAGAAATCCTTTGTAGAAACCCCAATTTCGGCTGCCTGTATTCACGATTGTAATGTTTCGCTCATTAGATAAAACATGGAAATTGACGTGACATGCTCGTGATTGGAAATACATTTGGAAACAGAGAAATGGCAGATAAACGGACAAAGTTTTTCGCAATTTTTTGTCATGTAACTTTGCTTTCTAAAGCTAAATCTTACTGCTGTTATCCCTGTGTCTCCTCCTTCCGATACTGATAAAATAACTTTAAAAATAAAAACACCAGTCATTAACTGAGAAGAGTATCAATTGCAATTAATTTCTCCCAATAAAGTTTTGTCCTTGTGCCTAAGTAATAATTCTTAATTAAATCAGTAATAAAAACGTTCAATAAAACTGCTAATAATGCCTGTACTTATGTTTTCATTGTTTTCTTATTTCTTTCTTTCATGATTCGGATCATTGGAATGGTAAAATATTTTAGTTTGTACACATACTTAAGACAGCACTTAACCCAGATTTTATATTTGATAGTACACTTTAACGCTATATATATATGTATATATATATATATATATATATATATATATATATATATATATATATATATATATATATATATATATATATATATATATATATACATACATACATACATACATACATACACACAAATACATACAGAACTAGATATACTTATAAATTTATGTATATGCATATAGGTATATATATATATATATATATATATATATATATATATATATATATATATATATATATATATATATATATATATATATATATATATATACATATATATATATACGTATAAATACATACATATATATAGAGAGAGAGAATAATATAAAGAAAATGGAGAGTTTTGAATACAGCCAAATTAATATATGTAATTACAGATACATACGTATATGTGGAGACATATATATACATATATAAATCTAAGTATTATTCATAGATATATGAAAGTGCGTATGTATGTATGTATGAATGTATGTACGTATGTATGTATGTATAAAGCGGCCATTTGTCTCCCATATCATACGATAACATACGATATATGTTTTTCTGTTTGCTTCTGTGAGATAGAGTTTCAACGTCAGTAAATTGTGTCAGTGGAATATACTATGGGAAGAACATTCTATTACGATTAACTTGACACAGCTTTCACTCGAATTTTTCTCCTTTTTTTTATGGACTGACAGTGTACCTGGTAACCCTGTTTTACGAATAGCTTAGCGTTCAGCTCCTCTGGGTCTTCACATTGCACTAGTTAGCCTTTCCTTTGTATAATGACACAAGACAAGCAGAGAGCAAAGTGATCAGAATTCGCTGCAAAGCATATTTTTGAATTTATTTCTTTATTCGTAAGTGATTGTTTACATTGGCTACCTAATTACGAGACTCTTGTCACGTCACTTTCTGTTTAGAAGAATGTCGAGTTTTAGATATCCAGCAAAAGACAAATTTCCAGTGCGGTTTCCATTCTGACTCATAGTCTACTTTAATACTTTTTAGAAAATCATTAACGTCACACAGTCTCCAATTCAGAAGAGTTAATTATGTGGATAATGTGAACGTTTGATAACTCGTGTACAACATGTGAGTTAACAACACTATTGTTATCGATATCAATCCAATACGAATTATATTCACATAGGCACATGAATATACACACATAAACACGTATATAAACACACGTATGTATATATATATATATATATATATATATATATATATATATATATATATACGCAATGGGACACAAATTTATATCAGACGCGCGGGTGCGTGTGTGTGAATTCATATATGTGTGCGTATATATATATATATATATATATATATATATATATATATATATGTGTGTGTGTGTGTGTGTGTGTGTGTGTGTGTGTATATAAGTATACAGGTACATATGAAAGAGTGAATATATGTGAGTACATGTGTGTATGAAAGATTTAAAAGACCTACATAAAGTGGATACAAACGATTTTAATAAACACTTGGACCATCTATTGTCTAAAACATTGGTTCTCAACCGAGGTCCACATGGCCCCTGATAGTGCATATAAGATTTTTGGAGTCTACACAACAAAATAGTAAATTGGGGATGCACAATAATATTGCTTTCGATGTATATATTGGTATGTATTGCAAGAAACAGCCAGACTACTTTATCTAACATTTTACATAGTTCAACTCACACAGTTTAATGCGTGAAAACCAAAATAGGAAGTTTGAAAGAAGCTTCTGTAAGTCTAGTTTTTAAACGTGGAATAGTTGCGGGACCAGACCAGAATAAGTTAGTAATCAAGGAAGTCCATTGATACAAAATGTTTGAGAACCCCTGGTTTACAATTCCAGTTTAGCTTATTCACAGTATATATATATATATATATATATATATATATATATATATATATATATATATATATATATATTGTCTGTCTCTCAAAAGGAACATGGTTATTAATTAGAGATACCTTTATTGTTATTGTTGCTGAACTCCAGGGCAGCCCTTCAACCATATTTTAAAAAAATTTTGCTAAGACATATCTAGGATCGTAGTATGAAAATCGTCTTTCCCGCTTTTTTTAAGAAACTAGGGTACAATCTAGATTTCGATATCAAATTAGTAGAATCCAACTTCTGTTTTGACGAAGCACTTTTATCGTGTTGGTGTTTAATGAAACAATTAGCTGTAATCAAACAAAACTATATTTAGTGGCGTTTTATCCGGGATTATTCCGTCTCCTATTATATCGTATGTACTGAGAGTTACATTATTCAATGTGTACTCCACGAGATTTGGGCGTGACCTAAGTGACTTAATTGTAGGAAGAAGAACGACTATATTATGGCTCCTTTATTGACATGGTCGGGTATTTTGCTGTTTAGTAACTTGTATGCGCTCATATATGAGACCTACAACCAGGGATGTTCTATACGTGACCGACTTGCTTTATGTTTCGAACTAATTTATTTAAAACGAAACAACCCCTACACAAATAGTCCCCCTGATATATCATGCTGCTACTTTTATTCTTCGAGTGACCTCTTGGCAGAATATTTGGCATCTTGTTTGTTAGCAACACGACGACCATTTGCGACTAAATTTTCTTGACCAAGGACGAATACAATGTTAGGCCAACAGTCTAACTTCTCTACTTGTTACTCTACCTGTTAGTAGTACGTAGCATAACCTGTGTCATAGCAGGGTGCTGGACGACTAAAACGGTCAATTCCGCACTGTGTGCGCAATCCGTAATTGGAAATAAAACTTATCAAAAAACACGGAAACCTCTCACAGAAAAGACATAGTGAGGCAATAAGAATTACTAAAAGAAACATGGCCCAGCGAAACTCGATTAGTCTGTTGTACAAATACGGCCTCCAAAATTTATGGATTTTGATTGATTAATGTGATATGAATCACCTGTCATTTGCTTGATTGCCAATAATCTATCAATACGGACTTTATGAATCATATTTAACTCAGTCTTGATATTGTTGTTACTATTGTTGTTGCTTAGATTCAAGACAAATCTGATCGAATCGACATATGATCAAAAGCAGTTCATCCGGGTTCATCCTACTTTTTCTATGGGATAATTTAGCAATACATTGTGTATGGTGTCTTTTATTTAAGATGGTGTGGTGAGATAATTGTAAATGAGCTTGGGCTACTATATCTTGCAGACAGCATGATCATGCAAAGATTTCCTTTGTCGACCCGATATGTCTAATGTCATTTTACATTTTAAATAGTAATTAAGTTGGGATAAAATATCAACCACACCTCTGGCGAGAATCGAAAAGTGACTCATTCACTTGTGTTGTAGCTGTTATTTTTGTTTATCTCAAAATTAACGTTGATTAAGCAAACCTATAACCTACAGGTATTCCATTCGTGACTATGTAATCTGTTTAAAGATAATTAGGACTACATTATCTAATGAGTGCATCCTTTCTTTATTTAAGTCAATAAGGGATATCTGCTTGGTGTATTTTAAGCAGGTGAAGTGAATAGGTAAACGCTCCCTCGTTGATTCTGTTACTGGTAATCAAGATGTATGTAATAGGCTGCTAGTCAATCAATTCTAAGTCGTTGTTTCGTACAACAAATTGGCAATAACTTAGTCCTACTTGATAATTCTTGAAATATCTTATTATACACATCTGTACCCCCGGATTACACTGATTCGGCAAAAGCTGTCTTCTTTCAGCCAATTCTATCACATTTTACAATGACAACAGGAAATTGTATGTAGACTTCAAGTTCGATTGTAAAGAGACTTACATTGTCAACGAGACAACACTAAAGATGGGAATTGATTTCGTGATGTAGATTCATGCATTGGTGCGCAAACAACAATTGCCAAAACCGGTAATAGCTGTCGTTATAGTTGCTACTGTTTTTTTTCTGTAATTTCAGCAAAATAGGAAGAGAGGCAATAACAATTTAACTACAGGTGGGTACACAGGTTATGAGCTTATCATAACCATTATATTTTGATAAACATGCATTTAATGATCATAAACATACTTTTGTTTACAAAATCAATACCGTAACCATGGTATATGTGTCATTCCGATTATTGCTGCACTAGCTGAACAGTGAGTCAGCACTGCATGACGACCTTTAGTCACTTAAATTTGACCTTGAGCCGTGAAGTAAAGGTGTGTTTTGAATAAAATAAGGATGATACAACTGCATTGTAAAAAAGAAAGAAAACATCATTATAAAACTAAACCAAATAAAATTTTAAAAAACATTTTTTGTGTCTAACACTGGTATAGGCAGTCCCTGTAATAGCATGCCATTGTAGTCATGAAAACGACACTCGTTACTTTTGCCTGCAACAGAGTATATGAGAATTTACATAACTCTATTCATTCTGTTACAGTTTTACTGCAGGGTGATGCAACAGTAGTTAGTTGAGTTCTGAAATATCAACTAAAATTCCTGTGCTCATTATCAACATAGAATTCCACAGTTTTCAGCACTTCCTTATATTCCACTGACGGTCATGGTGATAAGTTTGACACACTTGACATCAAATCTTTTGGAAAGGAAAGACCAGGACATTTGAATTACTTATCCAGCAGGAGTACTACATATATGTCTTCCATGATCGTAGTATATCGTTTGTGTTACCTGATAGTCAACTTGTTTTTGTATATGTATTGTCGGGAGGAAGCATCAGATAGAACTATCGCTCAGTATAATGTTTGCCGACTAGGTACACATGCAGCAGTCTCCTCCTTCAAACAAATACTTCCTTGTAGAGTACGAGAAGTCTTGGTAGCTGACACTCCGAAAAACTTATTCTCTATATAATATGTGTTAATTATCGAGGAAGTGTATTGTGCCATCGTTTGCAACAAATACTAGATATTCCTTGCCTAGATGAAGCAGGATGAATTATGGAAAAACTTGATCATCTCAGAGGTCTTCAGATTGATTGGTGTAACCTTAAACAGCCTAGGTGACATTCTGGACTTCACCAACTACTCTTGCTAGAGCGCCCAATGTGAATGGGTTTAACTTGAAAGTTTAAACTTTTATAGCGTCATTTTGTAGCAAAATTGGAGCAGAATGCACAAAGCTATGCAAATTTTCAGATTGCCAAAATGTAATAAGGGGACCGCCGTATTTTATGATGAAGGGTTTAAAACATTTATTTTTAAGGATCATTGCTATCGGCTGTAAAATACAAGGATTAAAATAAAACTATAGCTGGAAACAATATATATATATATAAAAAATACTTGTCACTGTTCATCATTTTAAGTTATTGTCAATAGCAAATTCACATAAAAAGAGCCAAGTTTTTCATGTATAAATAGTATTACTCTGTACTTTCATACTTTTTGTTTAGTGATAACTAAATAAGTATAAAATTAGTAAGAAAACCTGGAGCCTTTTTGCATGGTTTATGTAAGACTTATATAATGACTATTAAATCTCTGTAATGCAGCTGCTCATAAAATATTAGGATTTTCGTCGTAAGACTGGGAATCCTTATTACAAAACTGACCCGGTGACACCATTTCTTTACTAGAGATTTCATTAATTGCATACTTAAAATTGGTTGTTGAACGGACTCAGAAACCTTTAGATGAAAAGTATCACTTTATTATATAAAAGATCATGAAATCAGTAATGTTAACAACGCATCAACGTATACTTAATGTGCCGTTAACGTGGGTTTTCATCAATTACACATTAAAAATCCTAATTACCCTCTGTATTTTGCACCAGAACCTTACACTAGTATGCTCCATATATAAATTAACATAAACTGCTCAACTGGTTACAAAAAGTCAACTTTGCATTAATATATAGTTAATGGACAATTGATTATGTATTTTTATCATCTGTATGTTTAAAAAAAATGTGATTACCCGCTTTATTTGGCAACATTAAAACTTTGTTATCTGGGTGAGTATTGCTGAACAGTTTACCATAGTTTTAGGTTGCTTCTGCACTTGTTGCCTGAATATTTGAAATTGAGCATATAAATGACACATTCTCTATAACCTGAAAGGTGTAATCGTCGTAGAACTCGATTTCAAATTTATGTTTAATTAACAAACTAAAGTGGGGAAAATGGTACACGCCACATAGATGCTTTGCTCCAATAGGTGACAACTGTTTCTGAATTTTTCGGTGATAAATCCCATGCATACTGATTGGAATCAAATAATATATACAATCTTCACTCACAGCATTTTGGAATTCAGAAAAGAATTCAACGATTTGTCTGTCAGCGCATTAGAAGTCAATCCAAATGCATTTATCAGGGCAGTCAAACAACTTCAGATTCTTTACTCCTCTTTATATAATGAATTGTGAAGGAACGTGGCATTGTGGTTAGGGGTATTCGACTCACGATCCTTGCTCCAGTCCACTCAACTGGAAAAAATGGGTAGTACCTGTAATTCAAAGGACCAGCCTTGTCACATTTTGTGTCACACTGAATCTCCTTGAGAACTACGTTAAGGGTGCGCATATCTGTTGAGTACTCAGCCACTGGCATGTTAATTACACGAATAGACTGTTCCGTTTATTGGATCAAGTGGAACACTCATAAATTACGGAGTGCCAGTTCAATCTAAATGGAGTGTTAAACTATTTGGTCATGCTGAAGAGGCCCTGAAAATAAGGGAAGGGATGCCAAGTTTCCTGGCTATGAATGAATACATAAAAATCAACGTATGCATATGTGCCTGTGTGTGTGTTGCAGCAGCAAGATTAATGTTATGCAACATTGCCTAACATATATTACATGAAGATATGTCTATGTGTTACTTGACTGTATACTTTTTAGTTTTTATATTTCATCTCCCAATTTGGTTTCTGGTTGTGCCTTTGGTTGTTCTCCTTACTCATTTTCCATATGGTTTTAATATATAATGCTTTCATAATATTTACTTTCAATGATAAATAAGTTTCGCAAGGTGTAATTAATAATTACAATAAAGTATAATTAAGTTGCGGACACCCTGGATTATTTACCTTATAAGCATAGTCGTTACTCTGAGTCACTTACCGATAGATGCCTCTGCCACATGTTATATCTGCAGCAAAGAAATTAGCTAAACCACCCTAGCGACGGATCTGAAAAATCGGTTTCAGACTTTCTATTGTTAAACGTTGGGTGTTTATTTTTGAATCTCTTCAAAATGTTATGAAAGATGGAAGCATCATAATAATTTTAAAATGGATTATTATTTTATATCTCAGTTTATTAAATGTATACACCCGAGCGTACATACATACATACATACATACATACAAACACACACGCTTATGTATATTTATAAATACATATGTGTACGCATACATATGTATGTATGTATGCATGTATGTATGTATGTATGAAGTTAAATATTGGCTGTAGCGCCATTCCACATGTTATACATTCATGTCCATTACGTACATCGATATTCATTAAGATATTTTGATTTGCCTTTTGAAAGTTTACTTTAATAGGTACGTATGTATGCATGCGGGTGTGTGTGTAAATATATGTATTTATATTCGTATATATATATATATATATATATATATATATATATATATATATATATATATATATATATATATATATATATATATATATGTATTTATATGTGCATATATATATGCATTATATATGCGCATGACGATGCGGGGTGAGCTAACTCATGCACACACTCTGCCAACTCGCAAACACTCACATACATATGCATGCACACACACACACACACACACACACACACACACAGACACACACACATGCACGCATACGCCGCTCAAAGTGCTGGTTGATTGGCTGGTTAGCGGTTCGGTTAAACGGCTCCGGTTAATTTCTCATAATGGCTTATTGTTGGTACAACTGACGTCAATACAAGTTATCAGATAAACAACATTGTTTCTGTCTGAATGGGTATATACATACACACACACGCGCACACACACACACACACACACACATACATACACACACACACATATACATATATGTGTGTATATATATATATATATATATATATATATATATATATATATACATTTATGTACATATATATGTATGTGTGTATCTATCTATCTATCTATCTATCTATCTATCTATCTATATCTATCTATCTATCTATCTATCTATCTATCTATCTATATATATATATATATATATATATATATATATATATATATATATATATACACACACACACACACACACATATATATATATATATATATATATATATATATATATACAGAGGGAAAGATTTGTATATGTGTATATAAATGTACATATATAAATACATACGTATATATTCATACATGCTTATACATTTACACACACATCTGTATACATACATATGTGTGTGTGTGTGTGTGTGTATATATATATATATATATATATATATATATATATATATATATACACACACACACACACTTCTGTCTATATCTGTATGTGCGTGTATATATCGATCTTTCCTACTCAGGGTACACCAATTATCTTACAGGATAGTTTTTTTTTTTCTGTTTTTGCGGTTGTGTTTTTTCTTAAATTGCTGTTCTGATTATAACTGTGATTATTATCATTATCATGAAACTTATTATTATCATTATTGTTATCTTTATTGTTGTTATTTCTATTGTTGTTTATGTGCGAAAATATTATTTTTAAGAAGAAAAAATACTAAAAATCATTATCATAATGATACTTTTTTAATAATATTTAGTTTTACATTAGTTTCAATACATCTTATTTGAAAAATATATCTATTCATATTATTGCCGTAATCATCACCATGGTCGTCTGTATGATTATTATTGTTTTTTTCTCCGAATTATTATTGTTACTGTTATTGTTGCTATTGTTGTTGTTGTTATTATTATTATTATTATTATTATTATTATTATTATTATTATTATTATTATTATTAGTAGTAGTAGTAGTAGTAGTAGTAGTAGTAGTAGTAAGGCAGCGAGCTAGCAGAATTGTTGTCGCGCCGGACGAAATGCTTAGCGATATTTCACCCGTCGCTACATTCTGAGTTCAATTTCCGCTGAGGTCGACTTTACATTTTATCCTTTCGAGGGAATAAAATAAGTACCAGTTGAACAATTGTGTCTATGTAATCGACTCATTTCCTCCCCTAAAATTTCTGCCCTTGTGACAAAATTTGAATCTGTTATTATTATTATTATTATTATTATTATTATTATTATTATTATTATTATTATTATTATTATTATTATTATCATTATTATTATCATTATTATTATTATTATTATTATTATTATTATTATTATTATTATTATTATTATTATTATTATTCCCTCCGCCTTACTGATGGTGGGGGTATTGTTGTCAGTTGTGTTTGTTTGTTTGTTTGTCTGTCCGTGGACAAGATATCTCAAGAACCGCCAGATAGATTTGGATGAAACTTTCAGGGATGTTTGGCCTCGTGACTAGGCCAAACTGATTAGACTTTGGGATCGATCTGGTACCGGACAAGGATTCTGGATTATTTGTTATATTTACTTTACATGAAATATCTTACGTTCACTTTTAAGTCTTTCTCTGATTATCTCCCTTGAAAGCATGCTTTCCATGTAAGTTATGATGGCGTTGCTGTTTCCAAAGTTTTATATTCGTTGCTCTATCATTAATTGTACTTGCTTATCTATCTTAGAAGAAACTGATGGATACAGAAATCAAACTACATAAACAAACGGCAGCAAAACCGTTCAGAAATTAAATAACATTAACATATTCAGTAACAATAATAAATTTAATTTATCCTCAACAATTTTTAGTTTTACTAATTTTGAATATTTCGCTCCTGTTTAAAACCTCTTACCTACTTGACAATTGCATTTCTAGCTCTACCTTGAAGGAAGCTTTACTTCTTGGACTCACGATTTTGTGCGCAACAATATTGTTAAACCTCCGTTTACAGCACCGTATGCAGGTTCTTTCCGCTTTCTTTCACGCACCGATAAATTTTTCACTATAATCAGTGGATAGACTAAAAAAGGCCTTCATAGAGAAAACTGTCCATGTTCCCAATTCTGACGACACGCACACAGCATTACAAACACAGCCCACACAGCCACCTTCTTATTCCATGAGTACCACTGGGATCGATCAGGTGCTGGACAAGTATTATGAATTATTTTTCCGGTTTTTTTACTTAATTTTTGAGAGCGGTCGGGTTCATTCTTCGTATTCTCGTTTATGAGAGCAGTCAAGTTTATGTCAGATATTCTCATTTTAAAAATCATCTCCGGCTATTCGTTGAGAGGACGTTAGTGTTGACTTGGCATAGGTTTGCCCTCTCTGATCGCTGTTGCTATTATTATCATCATCATCATCATCATCATCATTATTATTATTATTATTATTATTATTATTATTATTATTATTATTATTATTATTATTATTATTATTATTATTATTATTATCATCATCATCGTTATAGACGTCGCACAGTATACGATATCGTAAGATTGAATATATTGTGTCTACCGGTAGTTTGTACTGTTTGTCAAGTCACAACAAGGACTTCTGACATACAATACTTCACGCAGTATGCGTGCAGTTCCAAGTAGTGCCGACTTTTGCAATACATCTAGATTGTAGGGTATTTCTAAAGTTTTCAGATGCTTTTTTTCAGATGCCTTCGATTCTCTAATAACTTGTCTGTCTGGAAGTCAAAGTCCCAGAGGATTTTTGACTTCCCCTTTTTGTCCATTACCTTTTCCAGTGTAT
>NC_142929.1:26535228-26560228 GCF_046866305.1 Octopus bimaculoides | reverse complement strand
TCAAACTATACCATACGGCCTGGCATGTGTGTATAGCAAGAATTCTGTGTGGTATCCAGACATATTCAATATAGCAGTCAAATTTCTCTCGAATCACGCTCCTTTGTCTGTGGTTTCTTTGCTGCTATACTCGGCAGCGCCAGTACCTCTGATAGTATATAGAAGTATGTATGTATATATATATGTGTGTACGTGAATGCCTGTATTTATATAATACATTATGCAATTATATGTACATATATGTACATGTGTGCGTTTTGTGTGTGTGTATATATATATATATATATATATATATATATATATATATATACATACATATATATATATATATATATATATATATATATATATATATATATATATATATGTATATATATATATATATATACATATACATACATATATATATGTATTATGTTTGTGCGTATATATATATAGAGAGAGAGATAGATAGATAGTTAGATAGATAGATAGATAGATAGATAGATAGATAGATAGATAGATAGATAGATAGATAGATAGATAGTTATATAGATAGATAGACAAACACATAATACATACATACATACATACATACATGCATACATACATACATACATACATACATATACATTCTTTGCAGAAATGGGCTTTGTTATTGTTGAGCTAATCTTTATTGTTAAGCTAATGTTCATTGTTTAAGCTAAATAACTGTCTAAACAATTTCAATCTTAGCTAATGGATAACCAAAATCGAAACAACTTTAGTTCCTGTTAAGTCAGTCTTGTCTCCAATCAATTCCGGGAAATTTTAAATCCAGGAAATATATGGCACAGATTTCGTTTCTTTTAATAATTGCTGTCATTTCTTTTCTTTTTATAGCAAACAAAGAATAGAAGACAAGAAAATAGATGAAAAAGTAATTAGATAATAAATATTAAAATAAAACTTATCTCTAGAAACATTATATAAATAAGTATAAGTATTACTTGTAGACCTTGATAAATTTTGAGATCAATATGATTGTATTAACTATTGTCTTTTATCTATTTTTAGCTAATGGAATTATTTTGCTTGAAAAATTCAAAAGAATTAATTTTAAGCAGGATTTACTCAACCTCAGTACTGTTAAGTACGTTACAATGAAACGTAATTGGTCTGCAATGCAATGACTTCACTGAAGCAGGCAATCCTCAAAATTGTTCTAGTTGTAACTATATTCTATAAGTATCCGATGACGTTTTGAATTTATATAACGCTCAAGATCTACAAAGTATCAATTATATATACCTTCCCTTACAATTTTAACTTATCCCTTGTTGCCCGTATTCTTCTTCTTCTTCTTCTTCTTCTTCTTCTTCTTCTTCTTCTTCTTCTTATTATTATTATTATTATTATTATTATTATTATTATTATTATTATTATTATTATTATTATTATTATTATTATTATTCAGTGAGAGATGAAGGGCCTGCCTTCAAAGTGATACTGGAGTAAAAATATACGAAGCCCATTATACCCATCAAGACTACCCGTCTGATAAAGATGCACCAGGCAAATGCATCACAACCATATGTGCGCGACATGGTGATCTCATATCAAGATATACAGATGAACGAAACACTCATGTTTCTAAAGGTAAGTTCTTCAAACCCCCAAAAATTTCCCTTCAATACATGGCTACGATGCACCCCAACTACTTCTGTTCTGATCAGAAAAGCGCATATTATCAGCTACTAAGGGACATATTCAACTGGTTGTGGTCACACAACTGACAAGCATATCTGTGGTATTAAGCAGAATATTTGTTGTAGCCCATCGTTTATACCAAGACAAAACAATGCACATGATAACACTTTCAATCAGTTAAGATTAGACGCCGTTATTATTGTTGTTGTAATAATAATAATAACAATAATAATAATAACAATAATAATAATAATAGCGGGATATCGGTCATCGCCATGTTCTGAGGTCAAATTCCGCGAGGTCGACTGTGCCTTTCATCCTTTCGGGGTCGATAAATCAAGTACCAGTTGAACACTGGGATCGATATAATCGACTATCTCCCTCCCCCAAATTTCAGGCGTTTTGCCTATAGTAGAAATGTTTATTATTATTATTATTATTATTATTATTATTATTATTATTATTATTATTATTATTATTATTATTATTATTATTATTGTCATGGCATAGCTTCTAACGCTGGAGATGTACTACGATGTCAGCTGTTCACTACCAGTGAACTAAGGTAACACCCCTTATATTTCGGTCACCATCCGAAGCATTCGAGTGGTTTCAAGCTGTAGTCTTCTGCAAGTGCTCCATCCGTATTGCAGCCCCTACTTGTTCCATGTACTTCTCAAGAATTTTATTCACTGTTTCCAGGGCTCCGACAATTATTGGTTACTACTACCACCTTTTCCAGCGACCACAGCTGCTTAACCTCTCAAGCTAACCTATTATATCTATCGACTTTTCCTTTTTCTTTATCGCATACCTTGTTGTCAGCTGAGCATGCTATATCTATGATCTAGCATCATTTGCTTTCTTTCTCAATTAAGAATATTCCTAGTTTCCTATTCTTTGTCTCATGGTTGCACTGAATCATACAATCCCATAGGATCTTTGCATTATCGTTTTCAATGATGCCTTTGGGCTTATGTTCGTACCACTTTTTTGCTCTGTCAAACCCATACTTGTTGCAAAGTGTTCAATAGAAAATCCTTGTTGTATTGTGATGACGTCTCTTATATTTTTTCTGGGCTAGGTGCGTGCATTGCCTGGTAATATGCTGTAAGATTTCACCATTTTGTCCACAAGTTCTGCACTTACCACTTTCTCATATGTCGTCTATTCTGCATTTGATATAATCGGTTCTAAATGTTTGCTCTTGGGCAAGCATTAAAACCGTTTCCGGTTTTAAATCACTTATCATGGGGTGGGTACAGGTTTTTGCAAATTACCCAGTGAATATACTGTACTGCTCTATCATGTCTGTGGAGATACTCTGTAGGCGCAAGAAGGCTGCACATTGAGACAACAACATTAATGGTTTCATTTTGTTATTGACATAGACGACACGTTGGGCTACTGCCGATCTTTAATATGTTGGCCTGGTAGCTCCTTGTAGATAGGCATTGATCTTGGGCTGCTGTGATAAACCCTTCTGTTTCTGACTTTAAGCTAGAAGACACTAACCATTGATGGGTAAGGGCTTTGTCGACATAGCACTATTAACTCTCTTTGGATATTTGCCATTGAGAGGTTTTTCTTGCCATTTATCAGTAAGAATGTCTAAGGCAGCAGTTTTAGCAAGGGTTGTGATACGCTTAGCTTTTTCTGTGCTTGTTTGCAGGACGTCTAATTCTGGGATTTGTTGTATTTGGAATTCACTTAGATAGTCCTTGGCTTGTTTTGTTACTAACTATGATGCATTCTTGTTTTCATGCTTTGAGACAAGTTTTAACATCCAGTCATCAGAGTTTCTCCGGTAGGTGTTTAGGCCAATTGTGACAATCTACATGGTTAATTCCAGTTGTAAAAGTCCACGGTCACCCTCCTTTCTTGGCAGGTAAAGTCGTTCTATATACAATAACTGGTATTTTCCCTATCTTCCTATAAAAAGGTTTTTGAGTTATTTTTGAATATGTCATTTAAGAATCAAACACACTTTTCATATCTTGCTTTGCGGGCAGCTTTAGCACATGCCATTTGCTTGATAGTTTGTATGGTGGTATCGATGCCAAGTATAGTTTTCATATTTTGTTCTTAAATTTTCGGATTTTTGTTGGTTTAATAGTCTTGTCAAACTTAAGGTTTTTTAAACATTCTATGTCAGACCTAAGTAGCTGAATTTGGTGCTGAATACTAAGTAGGCATTTTGTGGGAATGTTGTCTTCTTCTAATCTTTTCACCCATAGAATAGTTGAAATTTTCGCGGATACATAGTAAAGGTAGTTGATATTTGTAATATCAACATCATTAGCTGAAATTATTTGTCTATATCTTTACCTACAGTTCCCAATGCACCATTTATTATAGGCACAACCTTTACAATTTTCATATTCCAAGTTCTTGCAATTTCAAATTTTAAGGGATTGTATTTTTTTGTTATTGTTTTTCGTCTTCTTTCTTTATGATCCTGGAATCAAACGGACATGATGGGTCAATTAATAAATAACTTCACTTTTCCTTATCAATTATTGTTAAGTCTGCTCTATTGTTTTTTTTTGTTGTAGGGAATTAGTAATAGTGGTACACCCCTCCCACGTGACGAATGGAATAACCTAGTCACTATAAGTAAAGAGACGTACGCGAAGTACCAGGGTACGTATTAGGTGATCAGACATAGTTTGTCTTTACTGGTTTTACTAAGTATGCTGTATACCGATGTGGGCGTTATTAATAATCCAACATTATAGGGATTATAACAGTGGCGATGAGGATTTAAACAACTCACGCGGAATTAATAAACTCGGTGAGGATTTAAACAACTGACAAATAAACTCGATGAGGAATTAACAACTCACAAGAAGTTAACAAACTCACAAAGTTTTGTTGTATGAATTTTATGAAAAAAACAATCGTAAAATTATGGAAAATTTGGCCGGTTTGCTTGAGTTGCAAACACTGACATGAGATTAGTGGAAATCGAACCAAAGACGTTGGAGGAAACGATGGAATGGTTGTACGATACGTTCCAAGTACCAACACCACTGCAGGTGATTGAACTCAAACGAACAAGTGAGAGGATAAGAAAACATACAGAGTTCCTGAAAACAGATGTCAAGCGCAAAAAAATATTAAATTGTATGAAAAAAACTCAAACAACGGAAGTGGGGATGAATAAAATCATTGCTAAATAAAATGACACTTCCTATGAAAAACTTAAAAGGGAAGATCTTGTAGGGAATTAGTAATAATGGTACACCCTTTCCGGCGTAACGAATGGAATAACCTAGTCAATAAAAGAAAAGATAAATACGTGAAGTAACATAGTACGTAGTGGGCGGTCAAAGATAATCGGGTCTTTACTAGTTTTACTAAGTATACTGTATACTAAAGAGGGCGTTATTAATAATCCAATAATTTAAGGATTACAACAATTTTCTAGCTTCTTGTCCGCTTGAATAGGAAAGTCCCACAAAATCTTACAATTCTCCGACTCCAGTACTCTTTCAACTCGATCTTCATACCATGTGCCTCCAGCTTCAAATCTCCATTGCTGTCAAGGCTTCCGGTGTAAAGCTTTTACAACACGGTCATGCCTACATTTTTCTGACGCATCTTCTTCATTTACATTTTTCCTCAATTTTTTTTTGTTTCTATCGCTTGATGCTAGGCTGCTACAATTAGGCTCTCTGGACTACAAGAACATATTATGTTCATAACGATATTTCGCACGTCGCTACATTCTGAGTTCAAAAGGTTGACTTTGACTTTCATCCTATCGGGGTCGATAAATTAAGTACCAGTGAAATACTCAATTGTTTTTCTAGGGTAAGAGGAAGCATATCTTTGAAACCCTTAGCAGTTCGACCCTAAAGTTATGCATGTGTTCACTATGTACATAGAAGTATTACCCAAAAGAATTTGAGCCAAATCTGAGTTGGTCACGTGCAAATCTTTTTTTAACTTTGGTTGAATTCATATAGAATGACCTATATATATATATATATATATATATATATATATATATATATATATATATATATATATATATATATATATATATATATATATATATATATATATATATATATATACTGGAGGAGGGACTGCTTTTTCCAGCTTCAGAATTTTGAAATTCATAGAGTACAGGGGACAAAATCAAGAGCAGTAATGGGTAAACAGAAGAAGAAACCAACAGAACAACAGTCTTCACGCAAATCAAACTTGTGCGCATTGTAATTTCTCAGCTAGATCACGAGCTGGTTTAATAAGTCATATTAATGCTCACATTTATATCCATATTACTTTTGTTAGTTTAGGTCTCACATGATGGGCCTCCAGATGAACTGAATGAATTGTAAACATTGGTAAATGGTAGTCGTAATGTGGATGTGCTGTTGACTGTCTATTTGGTAGGATGGTTGGATTCTTCTGTCACTGTCTTCCTTGTGAACACTCATACGTCGTCTTCGACGGGAGCGTTCATCATGAATATATATATATATATATATACACACACACACACATTTCAAAATTTTTCCCCTCCGTCTTCCTTTTCTTTTGGACCTTCCTCTGTCACCTGTTTCTGAATAAGAGCTTTTCTCGAAACGTAAAACACCCTTTCTTTCCTTCCCTAAGCGTCTTTTAATACTTTGCATGTACCACGTCCTCGCGTTGTTGTTTTTTCTTAGTTTTTTCCTTCGTTTTTTGGATTAACTATATATATATATGACGGGTTAGGGCTCTCTATCATGGTAACGCGTGCTGAGGAAGGTGAGGCTGTTGTGCTGGTCCAAAAACCAGTCCACGTGAGTCCAAATACTTGAATATATGCTGAGAGATTGCTTTATCCCGTTTGCCCTCGGACGGTTGATTTCTGTAGTTATTATCAGTGTATTTGGGCAAATAATTTTAATCCTTCAGCTATTCAATGCTTTTTTCAGGCCTGCAATCACCTATATTATTGATTCTGTTATTATCAATTTTAAATTGTTACACTAGATAATAATAGTGTGAATGATATCTTCGCAAGTTATTTTTTCGTGGATTATTTTTTCTTCTCGTGAATTATTTGCTCCGTATCGAAATTATATATATATATATATATATATATATTTATATATATATATATATATATACACACACACACACACACACACACACACGCACACATGTGTATATATATATATATATATATATATATATATATAGCACAAATGAGCTAAGAAAGTTAACCCGAAGTGATCAGTGCATGCATAAACAACGTAGGCAAATGTAGGTACATAAAATATCGTACAACATAAATTCTTCGTTTATTAAATTACTTCTTCCTCTAGATGATGTGTTGCAGTTACCAAACAACAAAAGAAAACGGCTCCATAGGAAAAGTGAAGATAATCTGACGCATCAAGAATTATCGAAAGTTGCCATCAAGAAAAAGAATATGCCATTATGGAAAAGAACAAATTTATTGGCTGGATATAAGCAGATACTCGTGGATGCGCTTTCAGCTTCATTCGGCATCATCAACACAACAATTGTCCTAATCTATCTCCAGCAGCCAGAAAACAGACACATATGCAAAAGGAATAGAAGCCATCTAAGGTCTAGGTAAGTTCCATAAATTAAACAATAATGAGAAAAAAATCAACTCAGATTAATCAATGGAGTGTGTAGGGACAACACAGACAAATACTTGGCTGATTTGGCTTCATGCATTTGTTTGATGTGACTGGGGTCATTCCAAGTTAGTGGTCCCAGAGGTGTTATCACACGTAGAGCCGACCAGGTCCACCAGTGCTCTCTATCGCTAACGGTCACATGCCAGCTCCTCTGCATTCTCCAAGGTGACGTTGAGCCTCTGAATATCTTTCCCAGTCACGTCAAGCCATTTGGTGCAGAGTCTGTCATTAGGCTTCTTCCAGCCCGCAGATGTTGCGTCAAATGAGAATAAAATCTTGGCAGGATGATCTAGCGGAAGATGGAGGACATGTCCGTAACAGTGCATGCAACGGATTGCTGAGAGATGGAAGGCTGCCGGCTGGTGCGTGCGCTCACGCAGTTCTTTGTTGGAAACATGATGGCAACATCTGATGCTCTCGATGGTTTTCAGACCACATGCAAGATTGATCTCCGGGGTCAGTTCTCGATTGTTGGTGACTGTTTAGCCCATGTTGAAGAACTTCATGACATCCGAGCCAATATGGACAAGGGAGAGTCCAGCCTATCTCCGACATGCATCAGCTTAGTCTTCAACCAGCTCACATAAAGACAAAACTTTGCTGATTCTTCTCTCTGTAAATGATCAGTGCGTCACCGAGTTGGTCGATCGAGGGTGGTATTGTTGGCATATTCCAGAACGGTAAAGTGGTATTTCTATAAGGTAACGTCAGAGACTCGCTCACAGACCTTTGCCATCAGATAATCGAAGACGCATTCGAAGAGGTCGGCGGTGGCCACGCAGCCCTGTCTAACCCCGCTGTTGATGAGGAACCAGATAAAATCCTCCTGTTTACCCACACACAGCTCTCAGCACTGCTATAGAACTGGGCGGAGATCTTGGTCAACCGTGTCGAAAGATACCTTGAGGTCGACGAAGGCAGTGTAGAAGTGGTGATTTTTGTAGAACTCCCGAGATCTCTCAGTAATGAGACGAAGGGCAAAAATATGGTCAGTGGTAGATCGATTTGGCATTAATCTGGTTTGTTATGGGCGGCACCTGCTTTTAATGGCAGGAAGAGCATGATTGGGGAGGATCGTAGTGAAGAGCTTGCCTTGAAGGAGGGTGATACTCCTGTGGCTGCTGCAAACATGCCACTGGATCATGTTTTCTCGGCCCATTGTCAACATCTCCGCAGTTATAATGCAGATTCCAGGATCTTTGCGGTTGTTGAGCTTCTTCAGGACAGCACTTACTTCCTCGGAAGTAACAGGATCAAATCTGCAGGTGTCGTCGGTTGTGACTGTGTCTGCAGTGATGGTTGGGCTGGGATCGATTGAAACAGGTAGGTGATGGAGGCGAAGGCTGAAGTGTTCATTCCAGCGTTCGAAGTAGGCGATTTCTATGCGGATGACGTTGCCATTGGTATCGTTCACCAGGGCTGTCTTGAACTGGGGGCGGCACGGGCTCTGCGGGCATCTTAAACGACTAGCCAATGTCGTTGTTTCTTGCTGCTGCTTCCTGAAGCTCGCCTTTTTCCGCTCGCAAATAATTGAAGTTTATAAGTTACTAAGTTTCAGCAACGTTTTGTCTCGGTGGTTTTGCGTGCGTATTGTGTGACTCAACTTAAACTGCACCATTTCATTTGATACCACTCTCGTCAGAAAATATACTGTTTTTGTAAAGGCTAACTCAGAAAAAGAAAGCAGTACACATGACATCTATCAGGTTCCATATCATCTGTCAGGTTCGAGGGTAAGGGAAGAAGAAACTGCAAACTTTTGGGGTTGCTGCAGTGTGGAGCTGCGCATTGAAATATCGAATTGTGCTGGATGCTCGTAACAGGCCCGAATGCTCGTAACAGGCCCGAATGCTCGTAACAGGCCCGAATGCTCGTAACATACTCGGTTCCACAAAAGGACAAAATACGCTTGGGAGCAGATGGTGATGCTAAACTGATATATTGACGAGGTTTATCACCATGAAATCCATCTGAAGTGTTTCTACATAAATTTCTGTCGACCCTATATCATATATTTTTTCGGTTGATCAATGTCTGTGTTAGAAGACACCCAAATTGCCCAATTGTGAAAATAAACATCAAACAATTCAGCCATACATGTCCCATATACATCTTTCTCGAAAATTGTATTTTGCAACACTCTAATAGACCGCGAATTGAAATCCTACCGAACTTCACTCTTGAACTGCTCCTGTGAGAAATAATCGTATATTCATTTTAGGGACACAGCAAGTCTAAAGGATACAGCAAATTGTGTCTGAAGATATGCACTGAATACAAATAACGACCTTATGAGTCAGCTTAGCCTGTAAAAGGATTTAGCTGAACTAAAGACCTGAATAAATTGTTCAAAGAATAGTGTCAACATTTAAGGCGGGGTGGGAACACCGTAAAACTGTTTCACAAAGTCATTGAGTGATGTCTGTATTTGTCTAATTTAAAATTAGCTACTAATGTCTAAGCTTTATTCTTAACAATTGTTAAATATATATCTTCACTACGCCCCATATTGAAACTTAAACGCAAAACTCAATCATCCGATTAAAACATTTAAGTTTCAGTAGATTCATTTTGTATCTTTAATTTTTTTTCTTTAACTAACAAAAGGCTTACTGAGCAAGATGTTTCAATTTATATACATACATACATACATACATACATACATACATACATACATATACGTGTATGTATGTATGTATGTATGTATAGCATTATGTGTGTGAGTGAGTGTGTATGTGTGTTTGTGTGTGTGTGTGTGTGTGTTATATAAACGGAAACAAAAAAAAATGGAAGTACAACTGTGTATACTGATATTTAAAGATTTCAAATTCCCAACATTTAAGACGCTGCAATCTGATCACAAATAGAAATGTGAATGTCAGTCACCTACATAGTAATCAACTGCTTCTTATTTTTTTCTATGTGTGTATTTGTGCATGCATACTTAAGAGGAGTGAAATATGTGCCAGACTTAAAGTGGCAAAATACTTCTTTCAGAACAAAATAGTATACAAAAGAATTGTTTTGTTGCTATTTGCAGTGACACTGGTTCATACACAGGAATTCGGCTAGACGAAATTGGAAGCTACATTATATGAACACACACACACACACACACACACACACACACACACACACACACACACACATAACACAAACATAAATACAAACATATATAGACATATACATATATAGTTGTGTACTGATACATACATGTGTGTGTGAGTGTGTGTGCGTGTGTGTGTGTTTGTGTGTGTATGTTCGCGTGTGTGTGTGTGTGTGTGTGTGTGTGTGTGTGTGTGTATGTATGTATCAGCAAGAATGAGTCACATAGTCGGTTATTGATTGGAGACATTTTTGTATGTTTCTACGTGTATGCTTACGTATGTTTGTATGCTTGTGTGTCAGCTAAATGCGTTTACATATATATATATATATATATATATATATATATATATATATATATATGTGTGTGTAAACGCATGTGTATTGGTGTGTATGTGTGTGTGTGTGTGTGCAAATGTATGTATATACGAGAAAACCGAGGAAAGAAAAAATGTGTCATACAAAATATAGCCTAAGATAAAAGAATAAGATAGAGAAATGAAAAGATAGATAGAATTTTTGCTTTTATAAATATAATCTAATACTGATTTCTCAACGTGTTACAAGGGCCAGATGTATAGGAGAAGGCGAGCAGCAATAAAAGCATCATTATAATTGAGTCGATCCAGTATACTTAGTGTATTTCTATGTAGAGCAGTCAAAGTAATCTGCGGCCCGCAAATTAAAGATTATAATGAAGGATATGAAAACTAAAGGTTCCCATGATTCTTTTTTTTAATAGTTCGGCCTGCCTGATGATGAAGCATGTTTCACGCGGCGGCCCTCTTTTCAAAAAATATTGCCCATGCCTAAAGTATAAAGGATAAGACTAGAAAAAGATCGACCTCTGAAAGGAATTGAATCCTGGCAATAAGAAAACAGAATTGAACATTAGACAAGCATTGTAGATTTGTTGCTGTGGTAAATGTACAGCATGCATAGTGAAATTATTAAGAAATTCACATGTCAATCATATAGTCCTGATCTTTGATCCAACAGTGAGACGTTTTATCAAAATGTATTTTTATTTCAAATACCATAATGTTGAATCAACTGTGAGTGAAATTTAGTAGATGGAAATTCTTTGGGAATTTATTGGATCTATTGTGTCTATGATCCAAAGGGGAAAATTTGCCACAAGCTGTCATTCTGATTCTCCGTAAGGATTGATTTAAGGTACACATGTCGGTGGAATATGAGGCCACATACATTTTAATTCAATGAGTCGGTCGTTGTGTTGATAAATGTAAAAATCGTCAAAATCGGTGGAGAACCTTCTTTTCATTTCTAGTTTTTTGCAAACATGGGAATAAAATGAATGTTACGACTTTCTATATAGTCTCTTCTCCTTCTTCCTAAATAAGTTATGGTGAAGTTATGTAAAAAAAAAAAAGCAAATGAATAATCACACGCTCTCGTGCTGCTGGTCACGTCACGTACATTAGCACTTATTTTATTCTAAATATAATCGTAAGAGAAGCAAAAATGGTTATATTTCTGAAAAACCCATATTTTATTTTTATTTTTACAACTTTGCTACTGTGTTATAAATCTTCAATGTCAAATACATGCAATTTCATTTTACAATTGGGAGTTAACATAGATCTTGTTATTAGCATGTTTTATTATTTCATCGCGGTCAACTTTGCCTTTCATCCTTACTCGATTACGAGAATAAAAGTCTAGCACTGAGGTCGATGTAATCGATCAGCCCCTTCCCCAAAATTCCAGGCCTTGTGCCTATAGTAAAAAAAATTATTATTAATTAGGCAACAATAAATCGGCAAGCTAGCAGAATTGTTAGCACGCCGGATAAAATGCTTAACAGCATTCCGTCCGCGAGTTGGCAGAAATATTAGCACGCCGGGTAAAATGCTTAGCGTTATTTCGTTTGCCGTTACGTTCTGAGTTCAAATTCCGTCGAGGTCGACTTGGCCTTTCATCCTTTCGGGATCGATAAATTAAGTACCAGTTACGCACTAGGGTCGATGTAATCGACTTAATCCCTTTGTCTGTCCTTGTTTGTCCCCTCTATGTTTAGCCCCTTGTGGGCAATAAAGAAATAAGTATTCCGTCCGTCTATAAAGCTGCCGAGATCTACTTTGCTTTTCATCCTTTAGGAGTTGATAAAATAAGTATCTGTTGAGTATCAACAAATTTACCGACCTTGTACCGAAATTTGAAACCAATATTAGTTAATGAACACCGTGTTCAATCATAGAGTTTTCTAAGGGGGTGATCTGGCAGAATCGCTAAAGCGTCGGGCAAAATTCTTCATGACACTTTTTGCGGGTCTTTACATTATGAGTAGAAATCCCACTAAGGTCAACACTGCTTTTGCCTTTCTGAGGTCGATAAAATAAAGTATAAATAAAGACTGGAGTCGAAGATATTGACTAACGCCTTCCTGCCAAATTTCAGGGTTTATGCCTATATCAGAAACAACATTAAAAGCTCGCTTTGCAGCCCAGTGGTTTTGAGTTCAGTCCCATTGCGCCGCACATTGAGTAAATGTCTTATACTATAATACCGGGCCCATCAGTGCCACGTAAGTGAATTTGTATGAAAGTAGTATTTTAAAGCAAATTCGTGATGGACGCACGAGTCTAGGGGACCTAACATTAATCTATGGAAAGTGTGTTTGTGTATGTAATGACGCCAACGTATTACGTTGCTTGGGTGGGAGCTTTTAGTGCTGTTAAATTAACTCTTCTTACGCCGTTTTATGAGAGCTTCTTGTATGCTCGAATGACGACATACTGGAAAAACAGTGAAAAAAGAGTGGGAAAGAGAAATCTGAAATATAAGAGCGCATCTAATAGGCAAACAATATAGCGAACGTATTGTATCTTCTATACAGACGACTCTAAAATTGCATGATTCACTGTTTTATAAAAGGTTGCGAGTACGTTATAAAAAACGTTCGACAAACCGTTATTTCTGGGAACAATTCAAGTAGTCTTTATGACTTTTCTAAATTTGTCTAATTACCTGTGTAAATACGTGAACGCACCTGCATATATATGACATGTGTGTCTGGTGAGATTTAGATATGCTGTATATGCTGACATAATCTTCTTTAGCCTATCTGCGGAACACCTGCAATAACTCTGTTGCACAAGGATGATTGTGTGGTTAAGAAGTTTGCTCTGTAACCACGGGTTTCCGAGTCCAGTCGCACAGCTCGGCATTTATTTGCGTAGATGTGACTATTTTTAGAAACAGTAATAATCCAAGGTACAAAAGTTAGAGCGTAATATAACTGAACCTTAGGGTAGAACAGCGTTGTGGTGGTAAGTGTAACTGAGGTTACGTGTTACTGTGAAATTACTTAGAATGAAATAATCAATGTATTAATGCTGAATGAGAGAATGATTTATTAAAACAGCGAGTCAAAAAAACGTTTATTTGTCGGGCACGCTATCTTAATATAATATGCCCACACGCAAGCACACAGGCACACGCACATACACACACCCCCACATACACACACACACACACACATATATATATATATACATACATGCATACATGCATAAATACATGCAAACATACATATATATATGCATACACACACATACATACATACATACATACATACATACATACATACATTACATACATATATATATGAAGTGTGTTAAAAGAACCTTTAACTAAATAAAGGACTAATGATGACGTTGTTGACAAATATTTTATGCCGAAAGGCGCATATGTACCAACTGATTGATTGGCCAAATGAATGAAGAAAAAGTTGATTAATTTTATAATTACTTAGCTAGTTGATGATAATGTTAAAGGGAAGTAAATTACAAACAGTGTATTTATCGACAAAATGGCTCTTCCAAAATACAACAAAATCTATTACTACACACGATTTCACATTAAGAACGTTGCTAAGCAAATAATTACACGGCATGCATACATACATACATACATATGTATGGGTATATTTCCTGAAGCCTTGAAGAAGGCAGTAATATCTACCTGAAGCGCAGCCTCACGTGACAGCTACATCACACTTCGAAGGCTTATGCGTTTGCAATCTAACAAAATACCGAATAAACAAAAGAGACAGTAAAGCCCTCGGAACTCTAAAATGCAACTGAAGATGTAGATCATGTTATATTTCTGTGGAAAGACATCATGCATGTGATGAACAGCTGCCTAAAAGTGCCATCAAGATAATACCTTCCTATGTGACACGATGTCGTCGCTAAAACAATTTACAATACCATTCACAAAATGGCTATCCTGGAGTAAATATAGAACATCCCTCTGTGGTTGAATGCATACACATGCATTAACACAAGGAATACTGATGGAATATTCTCACCGAAACATCTGTCATGTATAAATTTAACTGCCCGGTTATTCTTTAGGACAGCTAAGGAAAAGTATGTACCTCATAGATGTCAGCTTTCCTGCAAATGTGAATATATCTTCGAAAATCAAAGAAGATGAAGCTAACTATGGAAAACTGCTTCGAAACCTCTTTCCAGGTTATAAGTTTACATTTATACCCATAATTATTGGTACACTTTTTTTTTTTTTTGAGTAAATGGCTAAGTGACAGTCTGGATAAGTTAAAGTTTTCAGAAAAAGAAAGCACAAAAAACTCACACATTACAAATAAGATCTGTGAGCGGACAATAAAAATATGCAACACTTTTCTGAAATTTAAAACGTCACTTTGTTTTTGTTATCTACATTCCAACGATGGTGCTCTGTATCTTTGTTAAAAACCGGGCCCTTCCTCAGATGAAGAATTCAAATAATCAAAAACAGAAGAAAACATACATCTTTTAACCACCAAGTGTCGAAGTGCATCCCTTGACCAAGTTTGCATACATGAGGCTGATAACATTATAAGACTTGGAAGGCAGCTCCTTGAGCAATACTCTTTGTCTGATAACCTAGAATACATGCCCAAAGAATTCGCACGACTCTACCGCAACAATTCATCAGATGAAGACTGTGAATGGATACGTAACTAGAAAGCTTCGTCATGATAGTAACATCGATCATCAAAGCAGCTTTTCATGGACCAATAGCCGGATTACTACCTCCCACTGTGAAGAGTATGCGTTTGTAATCCAGGAACAGGAAATATCAACCAAGTACCTGATGCACAAATGGGATAAAGGTGCAGGTAAATCCGTAAAGTGTAACAACCGATGCAGACTTAGTGGAATTCACACTGAAGATATCACCCACATCATAAGCTGTTGTCCGAAAACGTCATCATGGTATTATCTACTGATGAGACATGACGTTGTAGGTAGGACACTCTATAATGAAATCGTCGGAAGGATAATCCCGAGGATAAAGATATAAGAACCCACGATATGGTAGAAGCCAGAACCACTAAAAAATAAAAAGGAATACTGGTGGAATGTACCAGTAAAGACCTCAATAAGATATAAGCACAACAGACCTGCTATGATGATTTGGAATGGAGAAGAGTAACTGTGCACAGTTGTGGAAATTAGCTGTGCAGCGGATGTTAACATAAAGCTGAAGATCAGTGGAAAAGAGAACACCTATGCTGAACTATAGAGAAATCTGTGATTATTCTATCCAGATTACAAGTTCAGGTTTATTCCTGTAATTATCGGGGCCCTCAGATAATCAACATACTGCCTAAAAACCTATCTTAAGAAATTACGCTTCTCAAAACCAGAAAGGGGAAAGGTAATCCGAAGACTACAGATCCAATCCATCACTGAAACTGTACATATCTGTAAAACTTTCCAGAAGTTTATCATTTATATATATATGAGCATGTCTAGATATGCAACTATATGCATGAGAATACATACATAAAACATACAAATCTGCACATACATACATACATACATACATACATACATACATACAAGCAAACAAAAATACCCTTTTGTTGATGTTGAAATTCCAACGAAGGAACCTTGGAACTAGGTTAGATCTATTGGCAAGAAATCTTGAAAAACTGAATAATGACATGCATATATACATACATACATACATACAAACATACATAGTATTTGCTTTGTAGTTACATTAATTATTCATTTTCACTTGATTTCGTCACTAGCTGTTGCCAAGCTGAAAGACAAACTTGACAGACTTTTGTTGGTCATATTCGTCCCAGTACTTAATTCTAAACCTAGTAATTATTTGCTATTCGCTTGATCCTCGAACATAAGCGAAGAAATACAAACGCACATTGGCATATATAAAAAAAATAAAAACAAACATACTACATGCTTCAGCACAGTTTCCGCCGATCAGTTTCCTTCACAATGTATTGCAGATCCATAGAACCAAAGGTTATTGAAAGAGACACTCATCCAAGAGGCTATGCAGTGGGACCGAACGCGTATCCACATGGATGCGAGACGAACTACTTAACCAGCGTTCAACTGGTACTTCCTTGATCGTTCCCTAAAGGATGAAAGAGAAAATTGACTTCGGCCGAATGTAAAGACGGTGGAAATGTTGCTAAGCATTTTGCCTGCATGCTAACTTTTCCACCATCTGACCACCGTTTTCCATATTTGATATATTGACACCTGAACATATACTCCCCATACAGTATAAACAATTACACATGCGTGCGCGCGTATCTCTATCTGTGTGTCTGTGTGTGTATATATATATATATTCATACATGCGTATGTGCATGTATATACAAAGATATATATATACATGCGTGTATTTACACGCATATATATGAGTGTATGTGCGTGCGTATTTGTGTGTGTAAGTAAATATGTGAATGTATAATTACACGCACAGGTGTGCACACACTCTCGAACTGATATACAGACCTAGATACGCAATACATTCAAACAAGCACACACGCAAACACTCATACACATGCAGACATACTTATGCACGCACGTACGCACACACACCCTGCCGCGCACACACAAACGCACATATAAAGAGAAGCAGTATAGGTGGCGTCATTGATGACTAAGTGTTTTAGATAGCACTATTCCTAACAATATGTTTTAATGACTAATATCTTTAGTGATTTCTATTTGTGTATAATATACTTACAAAGATACGCACATACACACATACATATATACTTACACACACGGACACATACACACACACCACATATACCTCACCCCACTCAATCACACACACTCACAGGCAAACACACACTCACAGGCAAACACACACTCACAGGCAAACACACACATACACACACACACACACACACAACACACACATATATATATTGTGGTAGTGGCGGCGGTGGTGGTTGTGTTGGTGGCGTGGTGGTATTGGTGATGGTGGTGGATTTCCGTCGTCTTATGATAGGAATTGAGTTGTATATGTACATGTATGTATATGTATATGTATATATATATATATATATATATATATATATATATATATATATATATATATATATATATATATATATATATATATATATATATATATATATATATATATATATATTATAAGGTTTTTAAACTTTTAAATTTTCATATTCAAAAGAGACAGAGACTCCCTCTGGGAAAATTATTATATATATATATATATATATATATATATATATATATATATATATATATATGTATATATATGTATGTATGTATATATATATATATATATATATATATATATATATATATATATATATATATATATATATATATATATATATATATATATATATATATATATATATATACTTTTTTTACTGCAATGAAGACCGCACGTATTTACAAAGATTACATATAAAAGTATATCAGGCTGCAGATATTAAAGTGTTAAATATTTATGGAATGCAAATTAGTTGCTCCACTTCTCTGAACCTACTGGATTTATTACGTATGTAAACTGATTGACTATTTATTCATCAGGGATGTCGACACCTCCGATGAGTACCCAATAAGGTTCAACAATCGATTAAGTTTGGTCATCACTTTATTTTCAATCCACGGAGAAATAGTTAAATTTACCATGTTTGTATGGCTATGTAGGTTAAATATATTTATATAGGTGTATTTAAATACACTCGCTCGTATCTGTATATTACATGTAATAGTCCATAAATCGAAAAGCAATTCAATACTACCTTATATATGTAAATATAATCAGTTCTTGGCACCAGCATGTGAAGATTGCCTTGTGTATGAAAATACGAGTAATGACACCTGACGCAGGCTGGATTTATAAATTAATACCATAAATTTACCCTGCCTACCATGTTAAATTCTCTTTATTTTTTCTTAAATGTATTTCGTTAAGTTGATA
The DNA here is from genome assembly GCF_046866305.1 of Octopus bimaculoides. Lineage (NCBI taxonomy): Eukaryota > Metazoa > Mollusca > Cephalopoda > Octopoda > Octopodidae > Octopus > Octopus bimaculoides. The sequence continues at coordinate 26,541,524 of NC_142929.1, read as the reverse complement.
ATCTTGCAAATACAGTTTTGTGACTCTATATATGTGTGTACACTACAGGTGGTTCTCGCATGAATGTAAGATATGCAGTACAAGTTTAAGATATATAAATGAATACTAATAAGAAATCAGATTATAATATTACTCCTTGGTGAGGCGGTGAGCTGTCAAAATCATTGGCATACTAGGCAAAATGATTAGAGGCATTTCGTTTGTCTTTATGTTCTCAGTTGAAATTCCACCGAGGTCGACTTTGCTTTTCATCCTTTCGGGATCGATAAAATAAGTACCAGTTGAGTACTGGGGTCAATGTAATCTATTTACACTTCTCTAAAATTGCTGGCCTTGTGTCAAAATTTGAAATCAATATTAATTTTTGATTTTTATGAACAAATATGATGTACGTAATCATTCCTAATGTGTTCCCCCTTGTGCATTTCTTTTTTTAGACTATGTATATTGACGACACATCTATTTGATTGACGCAGGTGTAATTATAGATATGGTAGTTTCAATGATTATATCTCTGTCGAGCCTCGCTGTTTCACCTGCTTATAATAATTCGATACCTACTAGGCAGACATCTGCACATATCCCTAAATAATTTGTTTGCTGAATTCTATAAACTAGAACAACCATTCTTGTTTAGATTCAGGGATATGAAGGATAGCTCTGACGGAAGAGAATCATATAGAAACACCGATGTCTCAAAGTCACCCTACATGACTGAATCGTGTGTGTTGCTTCTATACATCGGACGGAGGGAGAAAGCATTCTCCGGAGGCAAAAAAATACAACAGCAATTAGCATATCTGCGTACTGTCGAAACTTACTAAGATTGAATACGAATGACACTGACTTGATTCTCGCTGTTTTATGTACTCATAAAAAATTGATATTCATGAGGCAGCTTGGCAAAAAGGCCACATATATGATATATTTCTATATTTACTTTACTTCAGTTAGATGAATATTAGTATTGCAGGCTATGATTTAAATAGTCAGTGTCAGCTCATATCACCATGTTTGTTGTAAGTTCAAAACTCCAATACCTACAACTAGCTGATAGCACGCTTGACTTCTTTTCCGTGCGATGTCTGGAATACGTTTTTAATCTTTTGTTTTACCACTGTGGCTCTCTTTTCATAAGGCCAGCGAAAGATCTAAGCGGGGTTTCGACTTAGTAGAAGTATCAGCGAAATCTGTCTCAGGTTGCCTCATATGCCTTTAAGAGAATTGACGTCATATTGAAGACTGTAACCCTAGACACATATATAAAAATAGGGTGGTCTGAGTTGAAAAACCTTTGACCACAGGTCTGCTCGTTAAGGGCTGAAATGGAGATGGAGCTAAACAGCGTACTCGGAAAAGGTTCGAAACCCGTCAAATTGACCATACTAATAATTCGAGTGGGTCAATTTTCTCATTTCCTGGCGTCACATAGATCGCCTTTCAAATTACGCTTAGGTACACGTGCCCGCGAAATAATCAGTTAAATTACACATATATTCAAACAGTAGGCTGTTCCGTTTCTCGAACATTCGTCGTCGAAACCGACGGAGATCCATTATTAAAACCAATATAAAGTCATTTCAAATATAATAGTATACCGAAATTGATCTCTAGCTCTTTTGTGTCATGAAACCCCGTAATATTCATATATACCAACATACATACATACACACACGCACGCAGACATACACACGCATGCAATACAATCACACACACACACACACACACACACACACACACACACACACGCACATACACATACACACACATGATACAGAATTAGAATCAACTTCAAATATGACAGCAATGTTAATAATAGTGTTTTGTACTCTCTTAAATAAAGAAAACAAAACAAAATGAAATTGAAAAGGTCACAAACGTGGCGAAGATGAGAAAAGTTGAATGTTGCGTAAAATTTACACTGATGAAAATCGTCAAAGAAAAGGTAATTTGTGATCTTTCTTTCGTTTTCTTTTTTATATTATTACTTTTTATATGAAAAATATAATGTGGTACGATGAACAAAAACTGTAGACGAAAACCACAATCAAAGAGGCAAGGGAAGAGTTACACTTCAAAAGAAGAGCAACAGTGCTTGTCAAACTAGATGCTATATTCGACTCGAAAAGAGACGCGTAAATAAGGAACCAATTTAGTAAATGATGGGTAATTTCAATTTTTCTGTTTTACATGGTACTATTACGGGAATATTACTGTCGTCTGTCACTTACCCTATGATTGACAGTTACGTGGTGCAGATTTACGCATAAATTTCAATCATATTTAAATACTTTTCGTAAAAATATCTTTACTGTATGATATTTGTTTAGCAAAATTGGAAGAAAGACAAAAAAGAGTAATCTCTACGTATCCAAATCAGAATGGATTAATAGAAAATTGAATTTTGCAAATGTCGTCGCCCTTTATGCGTCGTATTTTTCAATATATTTTAAAACTAGCTACACTCTTCGATCAAAAGCAAACCAAGTATGAGTCCTGAAACTAGAATCATTGTTAGATGTTCATTTGCCTACACTTCTTATGACAGAAGAGCCTCTGCGATATCCTTGTCTGCTAAAACAAAATAGTAGCGTAATCTCCATCAAGTTACGACCTCCTGTCTCAAAATTGAAGGACGCTATGAGTAATGAAGTTTTAGTTGCACTGTGTTTGAAACAAACCATAAGCAAATGGGATGGTCAAGGTAGAAATATTTTGATCTCAGGTCTACTTTATTAGGGCTGATCTGGTGATAAACACAAGAACATGACCGTTCGAACATCTGAATAGAGATTTGACAATGGCTTGCTTCACTCCTGAAGGTGCAAATCTAACAAACGTGGCCGACAAACTTCCAAGAAACACCTTCGACAGGTAAGATAGGATGATCACAGTCGCAATGCTTTTGATCATAGTCTCCTCGATCAAGGTTATCTAGAGTTATAACTATAAAAATAACAACTATCTGGATATCCCTCAGTGAAGATAGGTTAAATAAATGAGAGATACTTTGCCCCAGGCATATACTACAGCAGCTACTTAGTGACATCAGTGACAGCACAACGTTGGGAACCCTTCCATATCATCAGCAAGTATCTCAGAGTCAAAGCGTTTTAACCCTAAGCAACTATAATAATATCTTGGACACCCTTCAACAAGGACAGGGCAAACTAAACTTTGAATAAAACAAAAATGCAGTTATTGCGTTAAGGAAGGGAGTACGGCATCATACCTTCATTACTTATGAATATCACACATCTACACACTTCACACGAGCTAAAGAAGCAGTCCTTATGTGGTCAGTCACCATACTAGAAATAGAGGTAAATCTCCCTAAAATTACATACAATCTTCTTAAAAATAGAAGGACATGTTAAAAAATGTAGCCAACATATATGTTCATTAACCTGCTAAATCAATGGTGGTCCTGAGACTAAACAACAATAACATTATGATAACATTATGACTCACAAACTTAATAAACATGAATAATTAGGCAAAGCTTCCTTCTTCGAACCAAAAAATTCTCCAACACCAAACAGTCTCAAACCCTCTGCAAATTACAAATGTATTAGAGTAACCAACGTAAAGATTCGATATATGGTAACGTGACCAGCTAAAAAGAGTTGTAAATGAAGAAAAGCAGTAAATGAGGAATATTGTTTTACATGCTCAATATGAAGGAACACTTTTGACTGTAGATCCAGCTGATCAGAACTAACATGGGAAGAAACAACTTCAGTGTGTATATGTGTATGTGTGAGTATGTGTGTACGTATGCATGTATATATTTTTTATACTATTTTCTACAGAAATTGGATCTGACAGATCCAATTTCTATAGAAAATGGTGTAAAATGGTGATATTCCTGCTCCTATATTGTTTTTTCTATATTTTACAATAGTCTTTCAAATAGCTTTCGAAGGTTGTGCTGAAATGATTTATATAAGATATAAGATAGTAGGAAAACTTTTCAACTTCAAAACACTTTGTGTCAAAACGAAAGTTCTTCATTCTCACATCATTGATTTCTTGTATGCAGATGATCGTGACCTGTTAGCACATTCCCAGGAAAATATGCAACACATGATGAATGCGATTTCTGCAGCATATACAGTATTGGGCCTTACAGTCAACTTGAAGAAAATTGTTCTGATGTACCAACCTGCTCCTTCTAAACTTGACATGGACCATCTATGACTGTATGGAGCAAGGTTTGAAGTTGTAACTAAATTAATTTATTTAGGAAGTACTTTGAACACTACTGGTCTTGATGATGAAACTTAAAAAAGGGAAAATGGCAATCAGTGATGTGAAGGCACTTGAGAGAAGTGGTAGTATGAGTGTAGAATCGATGATTTTACACTGTCGTTTGAGGTGGGATGGACATCTGATGAGAATGAATGATGAAAGACTTCCTAAGCAACTTTTGTATGGGGAGATGGAAGATGGTAGGATACCAGCACAGAATCCCAAAATGATGCTGAAGGACTACTTCAGAATTGCTCTGACACAGACAGGGGTTTCAGTTGTTTATTGGGAGAGACACAACACCAAAATGGATGGAAGAAAAGAGTACACAGTGGTTGTTCGATGTTTGAAAGAGAGAGAATGAAGGACGAGAAAATGAGGGAAAATTGCTTTTTATGTATGTGATTTGTGGGAAGAAATTCTTGAGTCATGCAGGCCTGATCAGCTATCAGAGAACTCCAGCGAATCAACCACTAGTAAATTGTGATACAGCTATTGTTCACAACAGAACATGTGCAACTCTAAATGCCAGGCACCCAGCCGCACTCTGTGCTTCATCCAGGACCGCAGCTCAGTCAAAGAGACTAGCTACTGTCAAACAGCAACCACACTCAGGGGGTATTGATACCAAATGGAGTGAATGACCATGGAACGTGTACCTTCCACAAAAAGCGGGACGGCATTCGCTCAATTGGAGGATTGAAAAGGCATATCAGAAGACTTCGTACTGTAGCAATTGTTCCTGCTGCCAGCCGGCACATCTGTGCATTATGCAATAAAATTTATATCATTATGGCCACCAATCTAAATACAATCAACTTCAAAACGTTGCAAACAATCAACGATAGATGAAAGCAATAAAATGATGATGCTGATGCTGCCGCTTCTTCTTCTGCTGCTGCTGCTGCTAATGATGATTATTATTATGATGATGATGATGATGATGATGATGATGACGATGATGACGACGACGACGACGACGACGATGATGGTGACGACGACGATGACGATGATGATGATTTCAAATATTGGCAAAAGGCCAGCAGTTTTTGAGGGTGGGGTTAAGTCGATTACACTGACTGCTACTTATTTTATCGAGCTCGAAAGGCTGTAAGGCTATGTCGACCTTGACGGAATTTGACATCAGAAGATAAAGATGGACGAAATGCCTCAAAGCACTCTAAATGCCAGGCACCCATCGACACAATGACGATGATATCATCAGCATATGTCAACCTTGATCTCCCACATCCTATTTCTCACGGGATACCTCTCATTGTCTCTAATTCCTGCAATAGTGGCTCAATAATGGTTACAAATTTTGGCACAAGTCCAGTAATTTCAGGGTATGAAAAGCAAAGTCAACCTCGTCAGCATTTGACTTCAGAATGTACAGACGGACAAAATGCTGTTAAACATTTTGCCCGGTGTGCTAATAATTCTGCTAGTGCAACCGAGCACATAACACTTAATAGATGTTGCTGTAGATTATGGTTGCTGTGAGAACATATATGCGTGTGTGTGTGTGTGTGTGTGTGTGTGCGGGCGTGTACGATCTCGCTTTCTCTTTCCCTCTCTCCGCTCTCTCTCTCTCTCTCTCTCTCTCTCTCTCTCTCTCTCTCACACACACACACACACACACACACACACACACACATACACACACGTTCTTATTAATATTTAGCTAATTAGTCAGCAGAATTATGATCAAAACGCTCATCAGCATTAGTTACCTCGACCTTCTCAAGAGCATTACGAATCTGTAACTATTATCTCCAATATAACCTTCAGTTTCAGATTTGGAAGTGTGCAGTTTGATAGAGATTTGTTTACTATTTCTAAAGTGTTAACGTATTACATAAAGCTCCCTCTGTCTGATGAATGCACAATGCTAGATATGTGGACAATCCATTAAAATTTGGGATATTTATTTCCTATATAGATAGAAACACAGTTTTTATGAAATATTATTGCATTCGCATATCTTCTCGTTGCTTCTGAAATGTCTAACAAGTTTCCGATATTGTGAGCAGGTGCTACACAAG
>NC_142929.1:26497728-26530228 GCF_046866305.1 Octopus bimaculoides | reverse complement strand
AGAGTCACATAACTCATTCGGAGTTACATAACTTTACTTCTGTACAGCTGGTATTCACAATGGGAATAATTTTGTTTCAAACTGGCTGTCTTCCTCTAGATTAATTCCTTAGACAATGCTTGTGAATATACTATATTTCTCCAATGAATGTATGTGCTACTGTATGCAATTATTGTATCCATACGTAAGAATGATATGCAGTGTTTTATCATGTTCATATATGTATGGACATTAACTTCAGGTACCTGTATCCTCAAGCTGGACTTTAAAATCCACAATGCAAACTAAAGTACTGGAAAATAATTCTGACACGATAGCATAAAATTAATAATATATAACTGGCCAGCATCATCATCTAAGGGAAAAGTATTGGAGGTGTGATAATCATAGACGAACTATGAGGTAAATTTAGAATACGCTCAGTAGCGGAGATATGAGAGGAAAAAATGGGAGAGCTAGTTGCTATTACTTTAAATAAAGAATGACATCTGCCCGTCATACAAGTTACGGAGGTGGGTGTGTATTTAATTTAAAAGAGTTTTGTACTTGACTGGCACGACCTAAGTGGGATAACGACATTATAACGATAATTTGATAAAATACAAAAATGACCGAGTATGACACTTGAAAGCAGAACAAACTTCTATTATAAATTTCATGTTTGTTTTCAGCTGTCCTCCTGCCAAGTCATTTTCGTATTATTGCACTCCACCTGATGGTCACTTAGCTCTTATAAATTTTCTAATATTTTATTTTCATACTCAACCCATTTGTCGCTTTGCTTTGATCGAATTTCTTTTAATGATATCATCTCCGTTAGCATCTGAATTTATAATGTTTCTAGTTTGTATAATCTTGAATAATCTAATTTAAAAAGAAATTTTTGGTGTTGACCTTTATTTCATTGAAGCTGTTCTGGAAATTATATTAACATGGAACAACGAGATACACTTCAGTTACAAAAGAAAATCTTATTTACATGACCAAATGCAGAAACATAAGTGAACATCATTGGTTTATCCGTCAGACACAAGAAATGGAAATTGTAGCTTTGAGTTTATTCTTAAAGTAAATAAGTGGCACTTATTTCGTCGATATAAACTTTAAAGGAAATCAACAGCAAAATTATTATTTTAATGGCGGAAGAAAGTTATCACTAGGCCGATTAGAATAGTGCTTTCATTTAAAAGAGACTTTGTTTCATTAAAAGGAACAATCGAGTTTTTGATAGTAAAATCCTCTAATATTTGATTGACATAGAATACAAAGTTAGTTTAAATAATAAAGGCGATAACTCTGCATACGATTGTATTTGCTGATAGACTTAAATGAGCTTAACTACAGCTTCGTAATGAAGTTATGTTTGATTTTTCGATGTTATCCATGAGTAATTTCTGAAAGAGTAAGAAATTTACCGTAACTATGTTAATTTCCTTCCAAGATATCATTTGTGAAATAGTACAAAGTAAAACCTGAAGACGAGTACCAGGTTAGGTGCAGCAGATATTTATATTATATACCACACAACTAATATTGACTTGAGTCCTTGAGACACATATATTTAAAAGCTACATATACACCCGTACACACACACACACACATAAATTATTAAGGTGACTATTCGCAATTTAAAAATCAAAAGGCACAAGTACAATTGTCATTAAAGTGACTAAGGGTGCAGATCAGCGCCAGTATTGCTAAAATTAAGAGTCAAAACAACTCTTAGCCACAGGCAAAGCACTTATCTGTTGACTGACAAGGAAGAACAACCTCCTTACAGCAAGCGATATATATATATATATATATGGGAGAATATACAAATAATAACAACAGACGAGGACAGGTGGTGTAAATAACAAAAGGATATATTAGTATGACGCTCGGGAATACGGAAAGTCTTTGACGTTTCGAGCTACGCTCTTCAACAGAAAGAATACGGAGAATGAGTATATGCATATATATGTACATGTATGTATATACGTTCATCTACATGTACATATAGATACATAACTGGGTACATGACGTGGCAATAGAACAAGGACAAAATGGTAAACAAGGTGCAACAAACAAGCAGGCCACATAGAAACATCCCCTTCATCAGCTGCCACCATTAAAACTCCGGTGTTTCGAAGAATTAAGGCAGTACGCATCGTTAAATTGGTTCATCCCACGAACACAAATTAAATTGTTTTCGTGGAGGGTAGTGGTGGACGGAAAACAAGACAGGAAAACGAAACGGTGAAATAAACAAACAAAAAGGCTGTACAGCCAGACATGAAGTGTGTATGTCTTGAACTCTGTGAAGCACGTACAGGAGGGGCAAAGAAGTACGTGCGAACTTGGTGATTCTAAGAACGAAAAGAAATAGCAGCCGGACACACGTGACCAAGGCTGTGTGAAGAGAAAGAGTAGCAGAGGGAAAAGGAGGGGAGGAAGTAGAATAAAAGTGAGCAACGAGAGGTAGAGAGAGAGAGAGAGAGAGATAGTAGTAGTAACGGTGAGAGGCGAAGGACGAGTAACAAGAGATAGATAGATAGATAGAGAGAGAGAGAGAGAGAGAGAGAGAGAGAGAGAGAGAGAGAGAGAGAGAGAGAGAGAGAGAGAGAGAAGTAGTGACAGGTAGAGGCGAATAGCAGTAGAGGGAAGAATGAGAGGGGGATATAGAAATAGAGAGAGTCGCGTTAGAAAAATAGTTATATATATATATATATATATATATATATCAAATGTGTGTGTGAATAATATATAAGTAATAAACATTAAAGAAAGCCTTCAGTCGAACTTACTGGGTCGTAAGGCCTGTAGAAATATATTTAAAAAGTCTGGCTAATTGGAAATAAGGAAAATGTGGAAAGAAGAGAAAAGGAAAAAAAACTATACGGAATCTAGTACGGTAAGCTAACGAGTATGTTGCTTAAATTTAGGTCAACAGTGGCTATAGTTGGTCAAGGCCGGAGAGAATAGAGAAATGGTGAGCGTGTGAACATTTTTGATGAATCACAGCGCATGAGAGTATACATATTTGAAAACGTTGAAAAATGTATTGTTATAAAAAATGGCGAGATCAAAACTTTCAAGAGGTGCATTAAAACTGATTAGGGAAAGACAGAGATTGTCTTCTTCCTCCTGGTAAAACAAAAGCTAAGTATTCAGGCATTCAAATACATGTTGGCATGATCTCACTATGTTGCAGTAGGTAATTGTCAAAGTGCCAGCATTTAATAAAAGTTCTGATTTAACGTTTCGACATCTTAAAATCTGTGATTATGAGATATTCTTAGACATACATAACTTGTAACGATTATATATGTGTGTTCGCGTGTACGTGCGTGGGGGTTATTAAGATTAAAAGCGACAGACACTTTAAGTGGAGTGGTTACATATTACAGGTAGACTCTTAACGTTATTGCAACAACAATTGCGACAGAGAATTCAGAGTTTATCTAGATTAATTCACCAATCAATACAATACCCGCGACTTCGATGTAACAATCACACAACACACACGCGCAAGTATACACACACACACACACACACACATACACACACACTCGAGTGCGCATATATATATACATGTGTGTGTGTGTGTACGAATGTATGTATGTATGTATGTATGTATGTATGTATGTCATTGCTCAATTTCATTTCAAGATTTCTTGCCAATAGAGAAAGAGCCAGTTTCTAACGTAGATCCAAAGTTCCTTCTTTGGAATTTCAGCATTAACAACAGTGTATATTTGTTTGTATGTATGTATGTATATATATAGATTTGTATGTTTTGCTTTATGCATGTTTTCTCATGCATATATTGATATTTGCAGATCTAGACATTTTCATATATTTTTAAATGATAAACTTCTGGAAAGTGTTATAGATTTTTACAGTTCCAGTGATGGATTGGATCTGTAGTCTCCGAATCAGCTTTCTCCTTTCTGGTTTTGAGAAGCGTGATTTTTCAAGATTGGTATTCAAGCAGATTATGTATGTACGTATGTATGTATAAAAGCTTACACTCATATATGATATCTATCCATGTAACAAATATTCATATATATATATATATATATAGAGAGAGAGAGAGAGAGAGAGAGAGAAGAAGAAGAAGAAGAAGAAGAAGAAGAAGAAGAAGAAGAAGAAGAAGAAGAAGAAGAAGAAGAAGAAGAAGAAGAAGAAGCAGCAGCAGCAGCGGTTCTTCGTGAAACCTATTTTTTATTCAATTATTAACGTAAATACCCTCAGGAAAGAATATAATGATGATAAATGCTCTTCTGTAATATATGTTACAATGATTAACTTATTTATTTACTTAATTAAAGCTGTATATTTTTTGATGAATTATCTTCTTTTTGTTCGCCTAGAGTAAAACTCATTTCTTTGAGATTACTATAAGAAAAGTATGTTTTTAAATTCTTTAAGACGTAAGTGCACTGATACCGAGCAGTATAATAATATAAAAATATATATATGTCTGAATATACAAACATCATTTGCACAATCTTTATGAAACTTAATAAAGGCTATTAAAAAGGCCATTTGCAAAATATGCATATAACATATCGCCTCTCCTCTTGTTGTCTGTCCCTACCCCGGTATTCTCGACTGTCATAGCAAATTTTCTCTCACACATATTACGCCTAAAATGTTTATTCACTAACAACTTTAAACACTCATCTTTTCCCGAGGAATGGTTTTCCCTGAAGTGTTAGATTTCTTCCTTTTAGTATAAAATTTGCTCATCTGTTCTAGTTATTTGCATTATTATTTCATGATGCAGACCACCTTTATTTTCTCCCGATTTTACGTTTCACTATATATTTTGATCTATTTGTCTCTTCTGTTTATCTTCCACATCATGCCTTGTAATACTGGTTTCAAACTTAGAGCTCTAGGTCTCAAAATTTGAGCAAGTAACATACATCTTTATATTGAAACCGGAAGGATGAATTACGGGGCTCATTTCGACAGGATCTGACCCCAAAATGTAGAGCTCGGTAACTAATAACTACGAGACATTTCACCCGACACGCTAATGATACCGCCGATCTTCTGATATGTATCCCTCACCATAGTGCTCAACAGCATGGTGGATGCTAAATTATGAATTTCATAGACATGGCTCTGTGGTTATGAACTGCCCTTTGTGATCACGTGATTCCAGATTCGATATAACCGGTTGGGCACTGGGGTCAATGTAATTGACTAACCTCTTGCCCAAAATTGCAGGCATTGCGCCAAAATTTGAAGCCAATATTAATTTCATCATATCTTCAAGAACGCTGACATTACATCACTGACTAAACATGAAACATGCACTACGACACATATACACATACACGTATAACTTTCTATATATTTTTGTATAATAGTATGTATGTTTTTTTGTTTTTGTTGTGATGCTGACTTATGCATTCCAGGACTGTGCAAAGGGTATTCCATTGCAAATTAGAACTATAGAAGGATCTTTGACCTAAGAAGGTTCAATTTCAAATCGATATGTTCCATATATTAATTAGAGAACTCTTGTATGCAGACGAGGTTAACATTTTGTTTTGCAGCATCATGTAATGCTTTCGGCATGGAAATTAATTTTAAAAATACCAAGGTAATGTTCACCCCATCACCAGTGGAAACATATATCAAGCCAGCCAAATATAATAGTGCATGGAACTAGGTTGGTTATAGTTGACACTTTTGTTTACTTGGGTAGTACATTATCAAGGGATGGTTCACTGGATGCAGAAATACACCTGCGAAAAGAGAGTATGGAGAGATCATGGTATCAATATCAAGACCAAGATTAGTGTGTACAAGGCCTGCATTCTAAGTGCTCTGTTGTAATCTTCGGAAACATGGACAGTACATCGTAAGCCCCTTAATTTACTTCAACACTTTACCCAAAAGTGTTTAAGAAGAAATCCTAAACTTCAAATGCCAACAGAAAATACCTGACACACAAATCCTTATTGACGTTGGCTGCACGAACATTGAATCTACCATCATATCCTCTCAAATGCTTTGGGTAAGCCATGTTGTGCGCGCGAATGAGGAAAGACTCCCAAAACAACTATTTTACAGTCAATTGTACACTGGGAAACACCTTCAGCACAAACCACTCGAAAGATATAAAGATTGCATAAAAAAGCAACCTCAAAGATTTTCATCTTGACGATCAGGAATGGGAAGTGCTTGCTTTAAAAAGAAGTAAACGGAGAGGATATGTGAAGGAAGGTTACAGAATGTTTGATCGTGCAAAACTTAAACGCCAGCTTTGAAAAATGGATAGTCATCAATAAGGACATAGTGAGCTGGACGTGTGTGGTCGTTTACTGCTCTCTAAATCTGGCTACATCATTCATTTAAATTCACATAAAAAGCCAACTGTATGCAGGTTTATCCCTCCAATACTGGATGGAACAACGTGTGGGGTGCAAAGGGATTTGCAAATCAATACTTGGTCTTAAAGGCATATGAAGGTACATAAGGATGACATCTCACAAGTTCACCCAATAATTCCAATAGAGGGCAGATCTTTTGTCTGTCACACTTGCTGCAGACCGTGCAAATCTAATGCAGGACTTAAAAGCCACCTAAGAGGTGGACGGACGTTTGGAGCTGATGATAGTTGATGGGGGTATATGGGGAGACGGCAATCATCTGCAAAGATGATGCAGTCATCATGTAAATATGTGTATGTATATATATATATATATATATATATATATATATATAACATATATATATATATATATATATATATATATATATATATATATATATATATATATATATATATATATATATATATATATATATGTTATATATATATATATATATATATATATATATATATATGTTATATATATATATAATATTTACATATAAATAGATATATACATGTGTGTGTATATATATATAAATAAAGATATTATTATTAATATATAATAGTAATATAAATGGCTAGCAAGCATAAAACCAAAGAGGTAAAATTATAAATTATAATCGAGAGTACTACGTAGTACCAGCATCGCTAGAAGTAAAAGTCGAAAAATACTCAAATAAGCCACTATATTACTAAAAAGTTAACAACCTGGCGAAATCGAGGAGCGATTAAAAACATTGAACATACCCTACAGAGAGAGGAAGAGAGAGAGAGAGAGCGAGAGAGAGAGAGAGAGAGAGAGAGAGAGAGAGAGAGTGAGATAGATAGATAGATAGATAGAGAGAGAGAGAGAGTGAGAGAGAGAGAGAGAGAGAGAGAGAGAGAGAGAGAGAGAGAGAGAGAGAGAGAGAAAACTAAATAGGCCCAGATTATATATCTACTGCATTGATGATATATATTATATCATACCTTGATACTGTATGGAATGACATGCCCGTTGACAGGCCGCAGATATTCAATAAAATGTAATACACTTATGATATGGACATTAGCGGCTCCTCTCCTCTATAGCTACATGATTTGTTATGTATATAAACAGTGGGGCTGCTTGATTTTTCTTGGATTGGTTAGAATGATGTAGATACCTCTGATAAGAACCCAATACGGTTCGAAAAACGATTGAAGCTATTCATGATTTTTTTTTTCAATCTAAGGAGAAATAGTTACACTTACCATATATGTATATATGTGTGTGTATATATATATATATATATAAAGGTCTTATTTTACGCTCGGTTATAATGAAAACAATTTTACACTATTCTGATCAGCTGCTCTATACTTTTGTAGGATACAAATTTATTATTTTCATACAAGAATGTTCTTGACAGTCATTTTGAAGTTTCGGCCTACTTGTTTCACAGTCCGAAGATGAGTTAGCTGGCCGAAACTTCGATGTCACTGTCGAAAACATTCTTCCATTTTTCCGTTCTATCTCTATTTTTTTCTCTCATCTCTTTCTGTCCAAGAGCGTAGGCTCCAAACCTCAAAGACTTTTCCATTTTAACTGAGAGTCAAACAAGTATACGTGCTTGTTTTTCCCTCACCTGTCTGTGTCCTTTGTTTTTTGTAAAATTGAACTATATATATATATATATATATATATATGTGTGTGTGTGTGTGTGTGTGTGTGTGTGTGTGTGTGTGTGTGTGTGTGTGTGTGTGTGTGTGTGTGTGTGTGTGTGTGTGTGTGTATGTGTGTGTGTGTGTGTGTATGCGGAAAAACTAGACGATCACATAACTTCAGCGATGACATAGACGACAACATAAACGGCAAACAGGACAGAAACAAGATACATGGCCCATTCGCAGCAGATTTCCTCATCACTCGGTTTCTGGAAAGTCATTATAGTTTCACACACTTTTACCATCCTTTCTTTACACACACACACACACACACACACACACAAACACACACACATTCGTTGCTCATAGGGATACCGTATTGTTTTCCAACCGTAATATAGTAACAAGTGCATTAGAAGTTTACAAGTCAATACTGCGTCCTAATTTTGTGTTGCCAGTGTATTCTCACCCGTTTTTGAGTGCATGTGTACGGATTTTATATAGCATTTTGATCCACCATTGAAAGTTACGACGAGTCGTATAAGAATACGTCTCTGCAAACAATACTATCGAAAATAGAAATATAGGTAATGGATGTATATTCGTGTTTCAAGGGTTATTGCTTCTGAAACTTGTTTAATTTGTTTGATCTTTACATGTTACATCTAGTTTCTATTTGCATCACACACACACGCGCGCGTACACACACAATTACACACACATATGTATGCATGCATGCATGTATGTATGTATGTATGTATGTATGTGTGTATTAGCTGTTGCTTTTATATTATACTAAAAACAAATTGACATTAAATTGAAAGATTACTCAAGACATTTAGTAGATTAAAATAGTCTGGTGATGGCTTAACTGGCCGAAACTTCGAAGTCATTGTCAGCTATTCTTGTTAAGGAATTATATATATATATATATATATATATATATATATATATATATATATATATATATTCAAATATGAAATAGAACCGGCACTAGTATAACAAATATTATGAACCACATATACTCAACGTACATCCTTCATGTATTTGAAGATAGGCTGCTATTGGTGTGATGGAAAATATTCTCCTAAAACGTCGGGCGTTAAAACACCTTAAAGTCATGGACAGGAGAGGTCATTTACCCTCGATCCCATCTAGGAATGGTGGACATCGATTTTTCGCCATTTTTGTGGCATGTCAGCATCATGTAACTAAGAGAGTATTCTCCGTCTTGCCAGGAGGAGCCTGCCAGCAAATACATTCCTATTATATGTGAAGTATACGTGATTGATAATATTTTTACACTAGTGCTGTTTCTAGTTCATATTTGAATCTATTCTTACGCATACATTGGCCGGGCATACACGCACATGGTTTTTCACTCTATGAGCATATAAGCCATGAACAGGCGAAATGACTCATCTCCGATCATGGTCTGGTACGTGATGTTGACACGCCACACAAATGATGAAACATCGATGTCAATCACTCCTAAATGAGATTGGAGGTGAGTTATCTCACTGATACATGACTCTAAGATGTTTTAACAACCAGCGCTTTGAGAAAGTATTTACTCGCCACATCAGGAGCAGCCTCCCGTCAAATACACAGCCAGTTTTGGATTTTGTAAATATTTTAATTCATGAACGTATAACCAGCTTTGTACATGTTTTATTTCATTATTTTGATTCATAAATTTATAACTTCGTGATATAAATGCTATAAATTTACCGTCCAAAAAAAGTGTACCCCACAAATAGTGTACTCCCGAAAAAGAGAAATTACTTCCCCTGTCTCAAATAATAACAATCACTAATTACCTGCCCTTAGACTTATTTATATTCTAGTTCATTTAGGAACAAACTCTCACGCAACCAGCATGGACTGAAAACTCCTTAAGATACTACGGAATTTCAATATTTTCCCCAATTTCCCAGTCGTGATTAGTGCAACGCGAAACCGGTAAGACTATATAAATATTCTATCTTATAAAATATATAAGAATTATATAAATTGTGTGAATTTTCCTTTTTTTGTTATATATTTATTTACTACAACTCACATATTTACAGATATGGCGCGGGTGCGGTTGCATGGTAAGGAGCTTGCTTCTCAACCACATGGTTTCGGATTCAGTACCACTGGGTCGCAGTTTGGGCAAATGTCTATAGTCTCAGACTGATGAAAGCCTTGTGAGTAGATTTGGTAAGCAGAAACTGAAAGAAGCCTCTTGTATATCTATGTATGCGCGTGTGTGCCTGTTTGTGTCAGTGTTTGTCCCCCACCAACGCTTGACAACCGGTGTTGGTTTGTTTACGTCACAATAACTAGCGGTTCGACAAAAGAGATCAATAAAATGAGTACTAGGCTCAAAAGAAAAGATTCATAGTTAGGAATGAACTGGAAATACTTTCACTGATGTTATTTAAGAGTTTTAAATACAGCAGGCATGTGGTACGAGGTTATGTTGATTTAAGGATGTTTTAAATACGGTATATTAAATGGTTTATTAAGTTTAAGGTTAAATTTCCGTAAATATCAATGAAGTTTGCAGTTCAACTTGTATTATCTTCAAGCCTGAAAAAGGAATAGAGTGATAATGCATATTCCTCACCTATTGTCACTCTATATGTCGAAGATCATAGTAAATTTCGGTGTATGATTGAAATAAATAATCCTACAGGGTTACTTACCTCCGTACCAACTTACTGTACCATACTAGCATCAGATGAAATAGCTAGATCGGAATTCTTGCTCCGGCAAAATCTTTGCAATAACTATGTTTTTTTGTTCTGTTTTTCTAGCATAATATTCTCGAAACTATTTGACATACCAGGAATCTTACCAAATTGTAATGCGAAACATTTGAGCGATTTGAAAATGGAAAGTTAAAAATCTACAACAGCCTGAGAACCGACTTAAACATCTGCACTAGAAAGCCTCCTATAACATTAATATAACGGATGCGTGGACCAAAAATCCTTCGGATCAGATCTCTTTGGTTTAATACTAAAATTCTATAAGTACAGTAACCCTTTCCTATTTAAATATAATACAATTCTAATTAAGATTTCTTAATAGTTTGCAACAAAGCAAACAACCCCTGTGGAAAAGACAATAATCTGCATAAGCAACAAACTTTACACGTAACTCAGCGCAGGCGAAAACTACAGGATAATTATTGGTTTTGGAATGATTAGACTAGCCTCCGGACCGAAAGACTCTCGGTATCTCAAACTGTTATTAGATTTCTCATTAACATTATCTATGTGTGCTTCAATAGCAAATAGTTTTGAAAATGGCCGGAAAATGGAAATACTGGTATGCAAGTTATTGATATTGTTGAATATAGAACACAATATTAATTTAATTGGTAATATGTAGGAATAAAAGAGAAAAAGAGAAACTATTGCGCATTAAATGAAATGTGTCACAAAATAGTAACGCTATTAATTATAGAAGAATGTACCCCATATACATTTACAACATAATGTCTCATTCATATATTTCTTTCCGAAATGAGTTTATATTTTAAGATAAAAAGAAATAATCCGACAAACAGACATCAGTGTCTTAAAACCTTTTCTTAACGTTTTAGTTTGACAAAGACAAAACGATTTCCATTAAGAATGATTATTAGTTTCCATATAAAATATCTCGACAATATTGCCGCCATTTCTAACATTCTTCTTTTCTTAGAACATTTCAGTTTTATTAAAAATTGGACATTTACAATGCTTCTGTAATTCATTGTATCTTAAGCAGCTTTCTTTATTTCTTTTCCATTGTTTATGGCTTATTCAGAGAAGGAAGAGTAGATTCCATGGCCTTATGCAAGGTCTCCAAGACTGGTAAGGGGAAAAAGGAGTACGAAATTATGATTGATGTGCTTCTACTGAAGGAAGCGGTATGACAAGAAACTGGATACCTTCGAGCTGGAAACGTGGTCTGAATATTAGTAACAATGTGGTACCCAAAAAGGTACCCTAGGACCATGTAATAGTGATATTAAATCCAGTGATGGCTGAAGTTTCCTTGATTGTGTCTCCAATAATATTGCCCAGCTATTTTTATATTCTCTACAACCTCATTCATTTCATGAATTCTATTCAGCTGTCATTCATGTTACATTATTGGAAGGCCTTCTGAAAGCGAATATTTATAGCTTATACAGGTAGAAAGTCTCGGATTTAGAGAAGGGATATGGTCCATTATATTCACTTCAGTACTTTATTTTATCGATTCCAGAAAGATGGAAGGCAAAATCGACCTTGGGGGCATTTGAACACAGAACTAAAATGGCAATAACTCAATATATTTCAGCTTTTTTACAATCTACTGTCGTAATTATTAAAAACTAAGCAATGTACGAGAAAACTGGTGTACTTCAAAAATTCTTTAGTGAAGACCGTAGATTTAAATAAGCACATATGTTTTGGGAAGAAGAAAATGCTAACAGTTTGGGTCAAGCACTTTGACTGAGAGAGAAAAGTGTTTTTAAAATTTTAAAGTAATACTAAGAATATATACGTTAGGATTAAGAGGAAATAAACAAGCGAGAGGCGAAATGTTGGTGAAAGGATATCTATCGAGAGTCATAAAATGAAATGTAGAGAGAAGTTTAGCGATGAATGAAATAGATATTTAACGTCGAAGGGACTGCGAGTGTGTGTGCGCGCGTGCATATCAACATGCATAAATACATTAACACTAACAAAAACGAAAAAAATTTTGGTATATTATTTTGGTAGTGAAGAAACGATGATACGTAGAATCAGGGAACGAGAAATGTGCGTTGAAACGAGTACAAATTTTCTAAAGACTTAAAACTAGTCGTGCTTTTAAAAAGCATGTATGAGCAAATATGAGTAAGGAAAGAGAAAGACGGGGTTTGGTAGCTGGGGTAGAAGGATATTTGTGAATAGACAGTCAGCGTAAGGCGGTAAATATTACTGCAATAGGGAAGGAAGACAGAAGGGGTACAGATGAAGGAGGTGGAGATTTGTGTCAATATGCGCAAATCTATACGGATCCAAACGGTCTCGGATGTGAGAAGTTGGAAGAGGTAGAGAAGAGATAAGAATGTGATAAGATTACGCAAATAACCATCATTTTAATCCATTAAAAACATCAACTAGAGGATCATTGATGTTCAGACATTCTGAACACTGAAATATGATCAGGGATGTTTGTGGAAGCTCTATCTTAAACGATTTTCAATTTCACCTACGCATTATATATTGCAAATTTTGCGTATAGCTCGGATACGAGGTGGGAAGAAATGGAACTGAAGCTGTAAGCGATTTGCTGAAAGCATTTCAGACAGAGTAATAGTAGTGATATCTGAGGTGAAGGAATGCATATGTATATATATGCAATTTGCTTGCAGTGCGCAAGCGTATTTTCATATGCAGCTGAGGAGTACGTTTTCATTGTACATTCTGTGGCGTTCTCACTACATGAATAAATGGAGCTTGTACGAAACGTACGTACTGCTATAACCTATTGAATTTTTTTTGCTTATCTTCAAATTTTATTCACCAAATCTCTTGATTTTGTTTTTGGTTTTTTACCCTACCAAATTCTGGTGCCTCAAACATTTTAAGTACCACATTTAATCTTTTGATTAAATCTATATTATTATTATTATTATATATATATATATATATATATATATATATATATATATATATATATAGAGAGAGAGAGAGAGAGAGAGAGAGAGAGAGAGAGAGAAAGTGTACGTACGCCGCTATATGTATATATATATATATATATATATATATATATATATATATATAATACAAAATGGGACAAGAACGCAAAACATCCAGACAGTTAGGTATTATAAAACATCCAGTTAGACGATACAAAGAAAATAAAGACAGGTCATTCGGAGTTTTCTTTCATTAGTCGAGATCCAGATTATCCTCGCAATTTCGGTTGGTTATTCTCGAAATTGCTCCAATCTGGCCAGACCCAAGGAAAAACTAAGCTAAGAGCATTAGATTCCTTGGAAGAAAGCAGCGAACGTATACAAAAACAAGGACGGAAAAAAACGAACAATGTTACACAAATACAATAAAAATAATAACAGGACATAACAACAGGTGTCTTTCGACTAAGGACGAATTAAATTTGCTGAGCAACTGATGAAAAAATGGAAGTGAATGAAGGGAAGCTGGCCATGGGTCTTGTGTTTAACAGCAGGTGGAGGAAAAGGGAGAGAAAGCGTGTTAAAGAGAAAATAAAGAAACAAATCGGTGGGGGAACTCTCGCTCTCTCAGTTGTATTTGTAGCCTTTCTCCTTCCTCTTTCCCCCTCCATTTCTTCCCTTATTTTCTCTCCGTCGCACTCTCTCTCCTTTCTCATCTACCTGATCGTGACCCCTGCCCGTGGCCAGCTTCCCTTCATTCCCTTCCTTTTTTACGCCCAGCTGTCCGGTTACAAAGAATATTTCGCTGTGTTGCTATTTGCTGTCTTTTTCTTATCCTTCAGGATTTCTTATAAGCGTTACCCACCATTCTTTTCTTTTGGGCCCCAAGGCCGTATTTTACTCGTTTCCTAATTATTTCATCTTTGTCCATGGTCTTAGATTACATTTTTAGGTTTTGTTTGCTTACGACCTTACACTCTCTGCAACTTTCGCAGGCAGCGCCAATATGGTACGTCCTCGGTCTTATCATTAATGGTGCCAAACTGAGAATTACTATTTGATTTATAACTGATGAAAAATGAGGCACCCTCAGTGTCTGGCCCCCGTCCAGTTATATACACATTCGTTTTTCATCTGTCTTTGTTTATCTACTATGCATTTTTTTCATTTCTCATATATATATATATATATATATATATATATATATATATATATATATATATATATATATATGTATGTATGTATGTATCTATGTATATATAAATATAGATATAGATATGTACATATATATATATATATATATATATATATATATATATATATATATATATATATATATATATACATACATACATACATACATGCAGATAGATATGAACGTATATAATGCATTATATGAAAATACGCAAGCACACATCTACAGACACATGTGTATGTATGTATATATGTATGTACGTGTTTTTTCTTCCGAATTTTGTGATCTCATCACTAGTTATCGGTCACTGTGAGGCAGGAAGAGAGAGAGAGAGAGAATTAAAGAAGGCTCTCTAGAAAGCGGCGATTTACCTCCTTCTATTTACGATTCTTATCTGTCTTGGAATAAACTCATTTAATATATGTATTTAATCAAATACTTTCTACACTTTTATAATTTGTTATGCTCAAATGAAGCAGAAATAATAACAGAGTGAGTGGCTCTTGTTGCCTCGTTATAGCCTGACCCATGTTTATGTCATTCTATTCAATGTGTGTGTAAAACGGCCTTGAGAATTGAACGTACTTCGAATATCGAACACTAATCGTGTGCTAACTTATGCATCCTGGCAGATTACCACACACTCAGCTCTCTCTCTCTCTTTCTGTATGTATGTATATATATATATATATATATATATGTGTGTGTGTGTGTGTGTGTGTGTGTGTGTGTGTGTGTGTGTGTGTGTGTGTGTGTGTGTGTGTGTGTGTGAATGTTAGTCATCATATAGCGGGTAATGAAAGCAATATACATTAACCAGGATGAGTAATGTCTGATAATATTACATAATTAAAATTACAATTGAACTGTTTTTATCATATTTAATGATATTTATGCAAGATAATCGTTTCTGATTTGGGTTCAAAACGGGATTTTTTTAATAGACGATGTTAGTCGATACCATCACACACAATATTTCACTGGTACTTAATTTTATCAACCTTGGAGAGATGAAAGGCAAAGTTGAATGCGACGGGATTTGAACTCAAATAGGTAAGAGTAAGAACAGGAGACGCAAAGCATTTTTCGCGACGAGCTAACGATTCCACCAACTTGCCACCTTGTGATTATACAAAGTAATGAAATAAATACTAATATTTAATAAATGCAAATGTTTTTATAATAACTGATAACAAATACAGCGCATATTCGTTGCATACACGTAGGATAGTTATACTTTGAAGCGTGATCCAGCATCAATGTTACTCTCATTTGAGAGTGTTTTAATGTTAGAAATGTGTGTAGGGGTGCGTGTGTGTGTCTGATGAATGTGCATCTATGTGTGCACTTGTTGAAAATCAAAAGGTTACTGAATATTAACTGCTTTTTTCTGGGCCTTTAGTTCTTCTGTAGAGTTATGTATACTAACCTTCATCTATTTCTTTAGTTCTGGTTTTGTTGGACTTATCCTATTGAATCGTGTTGGTGTTTGATCTAAAATTACTCAATCTGTTATTTTTCCTTCTCTCCCACTCCAACAAATTTATGACATCTTACTGACAACTTGACATCTTCCTGAAATATTGCTGACATCTGCCGACATCTACTGACATCTTGCAAATATATGAAATCGTTACTCTATTGTCGCGGAAATGCTATTATATTACTTATTTTCATAGTGTCACGTTTGCTCTGTTTAAGTACATTGTCGCTGAGCATTTTACTACTGAAATTTCAGTTTTGATTTTTGTCAAGAACACAGTGAATGGGCCTATTGTTGCTACCAATATGAAAAGAATTAGGATCGTGATGCAATGTTCAAACTGTGTTTAATTATCATCTCAAAAAATAGAAATTATGATTTATAAGATTTAAATAAAATTACAGTTATAAATTCTTAGCTTTACAGTGAATATACAAAATGAAATAAAGCAACAGTTGCTTACATTCAAAACTCTGTCTTATATTTCTATTTCTGTTGGCCTAACCGTAGGATGTTTGACTAAAAATACAGTCAGTAATTACAGATGAAAGATATTTAATAAACAGTAATGAATAACATTTCTATTTTCTTCACTGCATATTTGAGTTGTTTTAATCTTTTCGAAGATCAGAACTTCTCAAAACTTCTATATTTTAGAAGAGGCCCAACAGAAATGTTTAGTAGTTTTAATGAATTTTAATTTTTTTACAACAAATGTGCAGCTCAGAAAAGACATTTGTAATATAGTAAGTGGAAAGCTTTGATTAACGGAGATTATCTATGCAATTGATAGATAAAATTTTCCTCTAAGAATTTTTAAAATCTAAAAATAACAATCAGTGACATAACTGCAATAAAATCAATTAATTAAATTAATTTTTGGAAGATATAAAAAATGCAGTATGCGTAGAACATGCTTCGTTGGGGTGCTCAGTTGCTTTCAACAGTTAGTTATAAAGACCAGATCCACTACTATTACGCGTTTTCTATGTTTTTTCAAAAACTTTCAATTAATTGATTGTTTTAGATATTTTCTTTTGCTTGTTGTTTTCAGACTTCAAGACACTCTAAAAGGATGATCGTTTATTAACTATGTGAAGAATTTCAGTGAATCAGTTTTCATTTCACTATATTACTTATAATGAGACCATGCCTTATTTGTATTTAGTATGAAAAAAACTTGGCAGTGATTATCTTACCCTTAGCCATATTAGTAAAATTTTGCTTTTTACTTTTGCTGTTGCTGTTTTGTCCTATTAAACTTTCTGTTCCAGCAGACAAATAATCAAAAGCATTCAAACTGTAATCACTTCATATTTTTGATGGTGTGCAGAATTACTTTATCTAACGTTTACTTTCTTTATCTTATATAGCAGAGTGTGATTTGAGAGAAATTTCAGTGGTGTTTCAAATTGATCAAGTAATCATGTAGAGGCTCCTTTGGTGGTTATTATATTTACCTTTTTGTTCTAAAGGCTAATGTCGAAGTTATTTAGGATCTGCTTCAAATTCAAAATCAGGTTGATACACTCGGAGATATCTCTCATACTTAATGAGGAAAACAGACTAGTCACCAAATAATATCTGTTTTACAACATATTTGGACTTAGCTTATCTGTTTGTATGTTTGAAGCATTAAAAAGATATTAACCTATTTACAGTATTTAGCATGGCGTCAGTCCTCGTCAGAACTGACTCGATCCTATAACGTTACCGTGTCGTTAACATAGACACTATCGTAGTCCCTCGACTAACGCAAGTGTTACGTTCGAACCACACCCACGCCATATACTGTATATTTTTAAAATTATTTTTATAATTTGTATATATTCATTTTATTATAAATGCAAAACAACACCACGGAGGAATCGACGTAAGCTTAAATAATAAACCGCGATAGGTGAACCACGACATGGCGAGGGATTACTGTATTAATATGTTGTGAATAGTTCAATCAGTTAAACTTCCTCTTCTTCAAAACTTAAGTCTGAACCATCGTTACAGTTAGTGTTGTTCTATTACTCAGTTCAGCTGTAATCAGCCGATATGACAGGAAAGTATATTATTTACCCTTAAACTTCAATTGATATTTCATATCTGTCTGTCTGTCTGTCAGTCTCTCTCTCTCTCTCTCTCTCTCTCGCTCACTCCCTCCCCCCCTCTCTCTCTCTATCTCTTTCTCCCCTCTCTCTCTGTCTCCCTCTCTCTCTCTCACTCACTCTGACAAAGTGTCTTGCTCGAAACATTTACCCACTGCGCGAAATAGTATTACATTTTGCTGATGAAGAATATCTTTTTTTTTTTCTCGTAGTGTTTTACTAAATGCATAAGTAGTCGATCGAAGCACTAAGCGTAATCCAGCGATGCCTGCTCGAGAACCACATTTCGAACTCCGACATGCAATGACATGAAGTATGAGGAGCTGTAGTTTTCAGAACATGCTGCATTTTTCCCTTTCACAATTTTTATCCTGTACAGTGGATTCAGGCAAGCAAGGGGCTCATTATTCTTTTACATTTAAATTTTGGGATGCGCATCAGATGCAGAATACTGCAGGTTTTTTTTTTATTCTGCTAATGTTTTTAGCGTGTGTGAGTGTGTGTGTGTTTCTATGTTTGCCTTATATCTATGGTTGGGTTAGCTTTCTTTCGTGATATTGCAATAATGGCCTGAAGTACGTTATTAGTGTCAGGATATTTGTCGATAATGGAATGTATAGCTGTAAAGACTGTTGTGACAATAAAGTATTCCTTTTGCATGGCATATTCAGGTGGCTTTTCATCGTGAGTTTTTTTGTTTTTTGTTTTTTTGCTTAGAGAAAAGCCTATTTATGAATTACAGTGTAGGTTATTCTTGCTGTTTAACCCTAGTTTTGTTCTGATCAAGCAGATCTATGATAACAGGCATTATAGTCGTGAATGTCTCATCATTTTGCATATCTGTGACTACATTCTGCAATGTGAACTTCCTTCTTTTTAAGGTCAAACTTGTACAGGCTTTCTCATTGACTCACAAACGGACTGGGTCGTCTTATCTTAATTTCAGTAAAGTATGTAACACTACGAAAGCTTTGTTAAATAAATGAAAACCTATTTTACGATATTTAATCAAAGTGATTAATCTTTTAACTGATAGGGGTAATTGTTGGTTAATTCAACATAATCACGTACTTTTCTAACATCAATAAACTCATATGAACGTTTGACGTCATAACTTATATTCAACAAATATGTTTAAAACAACTCACATAAATGACTTTCAGTTTCTTTGGAAAGTTATCACATTAAAATAATATTAAATTTAACAAAAACGCTTTCTTATATGATTCCCAAAACTTTCTTGCTTTATATTTTGATAGCATTTCCATACTTATAATATGACCTGTGCCACTGAGTAAGAGATAAATTTGCGAGAATCGACATTGCTACTTCGTTTCTTATCTCAGCAGTTGTAAATTTTAGCTCATTTACGCTGTGTGAATTTCAACACTCCCACTTCTCTCTCCTTTTAACTGGATATGTTTAGTTACTATTTAATAGATCACTGTAATGGCGAAAGATCAAGAACTATGTGAAATAATTGAATATTAGCTCTCTTTCTTGAAATCTGGATATAAGTTTGATCGGTATACCGTTAATTTACAAATTTACGCTCAAATTCACTCATAAATACATGAGGAAAAATGGATACTACTCATAACTAAACTCATAACTAAAATCACTTATCTCCGCCATTTCCAATTTCATTCTTATCATATATAGCTTGATGTTTTTAGTTTAAACAGGAAAAATCCTATAAAATGAATGTTTAGTATAGTCTTATATAATTGAGATATATTGATAAAGTGTATTATGATACTGATATATCATCTAAAATATCTGATATGATATTGCATCCTATATATTACATCTGGTTAACTTTCATATTACATCTGGTTAACTTTTACTGTTATATTCCATTTCTGATATATTTTTCATGTATTCTTTCCCTTAGTAATATTTTTCAGTTAGCAAGCATAAGGAAATCTGACGTTATAAATAAAATAACCATATAATCTTAGCTTCCAAAACAGACCACAAAGCCTTCCATCAAAGTTCATGACAAGTAAATTTGGAAGCCTCTACATAGACGCTGATATTGCGAGAAATAATCACCAAATGTCCTTCAAATCACATTTTACTCTTAAAGTAGAATGCTACAATGGCTATTATAGTGCTGGATGGACAATAATTAAAACAAAAGATGGAGTGATCATGGCCGGGTCACCTTTGAAAATAGTGTATTCGACCTGTGGATAAAACAACATTAGCAAATAAACAAATTTGACAAAATATGTTTAATACAATATATATATTCACAACTTTGCCATCAAAACAAGAATCCAATAAAGATAAGCCTTATATTTTGAGTTTATCAAACGATTGATTCTGAATTTTTGAGACAAGTACCATATTCTCCCATTTTGATAGTCTACGTTTTATGTAATACTCTCTTCTATGTATTTTTTTTTACTCAGTCTGTGTCACTAAGAAATCAACTTTGCAATCATGAAGTCCTGCAGCATCTTGTATAAATGTTTTTCCGTTTTGTCTATATCCAAGCTTTGTGAACAAAATTTTGTCGGCGTAAGCTGTTGAAATGCCCAAAGAATGGGATACTTTGCGATATCTGATCTGGTTCCACCTTCTGAGAGCAATATCTCGACGACACTGATGTCAGGCAATATCAGACTTATATTTTCGCAGACAACGTCAGTGACGTGGAGAGGGGAGACTTACATATACATGCACGTGAATAGAACAAAAATTATAATCGTATTAACAATGCTTTATCTTAGGTATTAAGTTATTGAATCAGTTTGTAACAAATTTCGATACTTGACGCTAGTTAAATCATAATTAAAATTTACCATGAGGGTATTAATTGTAAGAAACCTAATTTTTGATAATGCAGAAAGAACACACCGAAAAAATATACTCAGAAAGTTTTTTCAAAAAGATTATTTTTCATGGCATACAGTTACATATGTCTGAGTACTGAGTCTGTGTGCGTGTGTGTGTGTGTGTGTGTGTGTGTGTGTGTGTGTGTGTGTGTGTGTGTGTGTTAGACATTGAGAGGGAGTAAACAAAAGGGGGGGGGTGAGGAGGAAGAGACAATTATTTACCTAAGCGAAGGTTTTATTCTATACTCATGTTTCATTATCCTATGTTTAGAAACAATTTATTAGAAGCAACTCTGTGACTCTCTTTATCTGTCTCTTTCTACAGGTATCACACACGTACACACACACACACACACACACGCATACACAGACACACACACACACACGCATACACAGACACACACACACACACGTGTACTTTACAGAAAATTTTGTAATTCATCTAGACAACATATCTTCTCTGAGTAATTCAAAATTAATTGGAGTTATGACAAAAGTCTTCTTGAAAGATATAAGATGTTGCAGCTTGTAAAAATGAAGCAAAATCTTATGGTACTCCTGTCTATATAAAAACAAACTTTCCATGAAGCTGCTAAATTCAATATTGCAGATATAGCGTTGTAGTTCTTAATGTTACTGAAAGTTCTTTGTCTGTCTTAACCCTTTGCCTATCCAAAGCATTTTAATAAGTTTGTCCTAAACGTCCATGCTTATTTTCAGACTTTTTGTCAGCCCTTGTTCCACACATCTTAAGTGATATAAAGTTTTCCTTTCATATGTGCCATGTCAATCTGATAGTTGAAAAACAATTGGAAAAACGTATAAAATAAATCAGTCCTGTGATCACAAGTGGTACACTAGACAGGAAAAGAGTAAAGATAGTGTTTTAACACTAGAAGGAATTACTCTGGATATTTTCGTCAACAGAATAATCTCTTAAAGGCTGCAATTATAACTTACTCAATGAGTTGAAGCATGGGGTTAATATTGGTCTCAAATTTTGGCACAAGGCCAGCAATTTCAGGGGAGTAGTAGAGTCGATTACATCAACTCCAGTGTTCAACTATCGAACCCGAAACGATGAAAGGTAATGTCAACCTTGACGGAATTTAAACTCAGAATGTAAAGATGGACAAATGCTGCTAAGAATTTTACCCGGCGTGCTAACCATTCTGCCAGGTCACTGCTTTGCGTGGAGTTAACGTTAGATGGTTAGACCCTGCACTATATTTTTTACCATTATTACGGACAAGACACTGTTATCTCGGTGAGCAACTGTGTTGTTAAAAGTTACTATCACTGTCACCTCATCTGGTGAACGTTTGAGGACATTAGTACATTTACACAATGCAGGAATGAGAACCCAGAGAAAAAAATCAATACAGATGTAGAAGCTGAAGCGTGATTTCTTATAATAGTAATAAATCACGGTATTGGTCTATTATGCTTTTCAAACCTCGAGAACATGCTTACCACTCTCACTATATTTGAAATGTACATACACTTTGCGTTCGTGTAACCCAATGCTTTAATTTACGAATAGGTGTGGATGTTGCCTTGTAAAAGCTCAAATATTCTAATGTAGCGACCGCCAATACAACCTAGTTTCGTCCTCATTATATATTTAGTAAATTAAAGGCCCTCCACGCTTAAGTTATTTAACGTCTTCCACAGTCATTTGATTGCCTCGGTTTGTGCGTTGTCTGCTTTACGCTCAGTAATTGAGTATATTTGTTATCTATTCCATGAAAACCTAAATTTCTACAACTACCGACCAATAGTTTCGAAATTCCACGTACCAATGTGCCTAGCTAGCGTGGTAGCAACAATTAAATTTTCTCAACCATCAACATTGCTACCCACAAGATCGCTGATGGATAATCTACTTCCCTATTTATTAGGTCGTCAAGTATGAAATTTGTAGTAAGGTATATGGTATTTTGACATCAGTTCATTTTGCGCCATTATTATATTTTGACAGTTTTTATTTTTTGTTAGAAAGCTGATACTCTATTTCTTTATTCTAACTCATTTCGTGCTTTATAAAGTATTTATAAATAGTTTTTTGCTAATTTTGTTTAGAGATAGATAAGTCGTAAATTCGTACAGTTTTGAATTATGAGTTCTTTCTTGGAAATACAGTATCACAGACAGCTCGGAATACTAATGGAGTATTTCGTTCTAATGTTATTACACAGCAGACAGTATCAAATTGGTTTGCAAAATTTCGTTCTGGTAACTTTGACCTTACAAATGAGCAACGCGGTCGACTAGAAACAAAGGTTGATAATGACGAACTGAAAGCCACCGTCGAGTGAGATCCATCTCAAAGTGCCCGTGGATTATCGCTGTTGTTTGGTGTTAGCAAGTAAACAATATTGACTCACCTAGTTCAAATCGGTAAAGTGAAAAAGTTGGATAAGTGGGTTCCACATGAACTCAATGAAAATCAGAAACAGCAACATTTGGAAGCTTGCATTATGCTACTTTTTCGTCACAAATATGAATCCTTTTTGAATCGGATTGTAATGTGATGAGAAATGGATCCAATACAACAACCGTAAACGTTCAGCACAATGGTTGGAAAAAGACGAGCCACAAAAACACAGTCCAAAAAGCAAAATTCATCAAAAGAAGCTGATGGTGTGTGTTTGGTGGTGTGGCGTAGGTGTGATCCATTATGATTTCATTAAACCTAGCTCATCAATCACTGCCAATGCAAAGACTATAAAACAGTTTAGGCCGATATCCTTATTGAACGTGGAAGGCAAGATCTTTATAGGAATTCGCTCAAGGAGAACGGTGACATATTTACAGAGTAATGGATATGTTGATGAATTTGTTCAAAAGGCCAGAATCACTGGAGTCCCTGGATGCATAGAACATTGTTTTTCGATTTGAAAAGTGATCCAGGATGCCAAACAGAACAAGACAAGTCTGAACGTAGTACGACTTGGCCTAGCTAATGCATCTGGCTCAGTGTCACATGAATTACTGAGAATCATGGACCACTTCCACATTCCAAGCAAAGTAACCAAATTAATGAAGAAATATTATGTCAGTTTCGAGATGAGGTTTACAGCAGGATATTTTACAACAGATTGGCACCGATTGGAGTTTGGCATTGCTGTTTGTTACACAACATCTGACACGTGGTTTATCTTAGACACGGAGATGATTTTGAAGGCCGTGAATTTTTCGGAACAAATCGCCCATGTACAATCGCCTAAGAAGGCCGTCATCGATTACGTGACACTTCTATCAACAGACAAGCAAATAATGCAAAGTACTCTCTTAAGACTAGACGATCTTGTGAAGTGGTCAAGGATGCGGTCAAGGATGCAAGGATGTGAAGTGGTCAATGATGAAGTGGTCAAGGATGCAAGGATGCGTAGTCTGACATTTATTAAGGGAGTGCAAAAAGAGTTCGGTTTCAAATAGCTGAAGAAGGCATTCCAACAGTAAAGGAAGAAGCCGTCAAAAGCTTGGGACGAGTATACGCTGGAAAATTGTCAGACAGGAGTCGCGGGATGGAAATTATGAAACAAGGCGAGCTTATTGCTAGCGATTGTTACAAGCGATTGATAACTCAAAGTTACCAGCTTGTATCCGCGACTTTCGTGACCACTTTTAATATACAAGGTAGCACGAGTTATGTAATGTGTTCATTAGACAGTGGCTAGGTCTACCTCGGATATTGAAAAGTTCAGCTCTTTATCGTAATTAATCGAAATTTATAAAGTAGGGAAGGTACGAACGGTGATGATGCTGAGAGAGTCGAAGGTCATGGAAATCAGGCGTAATCCACCAGATGTGAAAACAGTCAGGAAGTGGAAAGCAGAAGCAAAGACTGATAACATTCTGGCTTCTCTTACACACCGAAATATGGTGGGTGCTACGTAAAATCATCGGAAGAGACTTGGTCTTGGGCGCAGATTAGTTCAGGCCGTTTGCAAGTATGATCTGTTGTTAGCAACAGCAACAAAACAAGGGAAGCAGAGAGAAGAGAGCTTCATTTGATCCAATGCACTCAACAAGGACAGATGACGAGATGGGAGGAACATGTTGGAATGAGATATAGAGGTGGACCACATCTCGGCTAAGTTTTCTGTTTCGTTCATTATATGATGCCTTGCCCTCACCTGCAAATCTAGTAAGATGGAACGTTTCAGAGAATGGTATATGCAAATGCATGCGGAAAGGTTGGAACACTGAAACATATTCTTTCCAGCTGTTCACTAGCATTGAATAGGTATACATGGAGACACAACTTGTCTTTAAGGTTATCTTCAATGCTATTAAGAACCAAATTGATCTCAACAACAGTAAAAAAACCGTTGAAATTACCATTTAGAGATCTCATTACCTTCGAGCGTTCAGGACAACAGATCCGTTTCAAGACGAGGAAGAAACTTCCTGTGAGCAATTAAAAGTGGAACGGCGATTGGGAGGTGGTTGCAGATTTACCAGCGTACCAGGGACTCTTTCCTATCCCAGTTACGAAAAACCTGGACATTTTAATATGGTGTGAAAGAAAGTTGTGAATCTAGTCGAGTAAACAGTTCCTCATGAAGATAACATGAAAGCCGCTCGGGTTCGAAAGACTGACCGTTATGTAAACCTCCTCGAAGAAAGTGAAGACGCAGGCTGAAAAGCGGAACATTTTCCAATCGAAGTCGGATGTAGAGGATTCGTTGGGCACAGTGTAAGGCGACCGTTGTTGTCGTTAGGCCTAGCTTATCGTAATGTAAATACCACCATGACTGATAGTCAAACTACAGTGGAAAAAGTTAGCCACTGGATTTGGTTAAAAAGAGACGATGAGCAATGGCTAGAAGAATATTGAGCTTTAATTGATAACAAGTTGATCTAGCAAGCGGAGTCTCATATTAGTGATGCTGTCGGGAGGTAGGCCTAGAAACGGCACGCATTCTCTCCTGATGACCCCATAGACTTGTTGACCTCCAGTATGCAGAGCGTTCGACGGTAGCACTTTCATGTGCAAGTTGTTTTCAAAACATCGATATATATATATATATATATATATATATATACATGCATACATATATAAACATATATATAATTATGTATATATATATAAATACATATATATATGTACATATATATGTGTGTGTGTGTGTATATATATATGAAGAGAGAGAGAGAGAGAGAGAGAGAGAGAGAGAGAGAGGGGAGGAGACAGAGAGAGAATCTATATATATAGACCAATTGAGGATATAGATCTCGGATGGATAAAAATGTCCAGCATTAGACTGGTTGAATGCCTAACAAAGCAGGCACATTCATTATACAAAACAAGAGAGAAGATGGAGATAAGATTGATAAAAGTTTATTAACATTGACAAGCCCAGACCTACAACTGTTTCAATTCCTCACTTGCCGCATAAAAAATAATCAAATTCAATTTAACTTAACTGAATTAATTTGGTTAATTACTACAAGTGAAAATATCATCAGGGAAGGATGTACATAAGAATTTATGTTTAAAACAAATTGAAAACATAAA
Source organism: Octopus bimaculoides (assembly GCF_046866305.1). Taxonomy (NCBI): domain Eukaryota; kingdom Metazoa; phylum Mollusca; class Cephalopoda; order Octopoda; family Octopodidae; genus Octopus; species Octopus bimaculoides. The sequence continues at coordinate 26,503,420 of NC_142929.1, read as the reverse complement.
AACAAGAAGAATAAAAAGTACCATTATAGTTAAAAATATATACAGAGTTATTAAAACAGAAACAGTTATAAAAATATTTAGTTAGTCATAAATTAATATACATAATGATAACGCATGCAAAATTAATATACATAATGATAACCCATGCAAAATTCGTAAAATGGTGACGCGTAAAAAACGATAGGCCGTTTATTAAATTATGGTAGTAGGGAAGTGAAATAATTAGGTATTCAATATAAACATATATACACACATGCACATAATACATGTACACTCACACTATCACATACACACACATATATATAGAGGCATATGTATATATATATAATGTTTATATATGTACGTTTATGTATTTTTACTCAAAGTTTTATTTATCCATATCTTTATATTCTTAAATTTATGGATATTCATCCGCCTATTAGTGTTTATGTGTGTGTATATGCATATGATGGGTATTTATTCATATAATTGTATGTCTATGTGTATGTATGTATATGCATATGTACATATTCTTTTGATCCCCCATGTTTTTTATTTATTTATATTAAAATATCTATATATCTTTTTCCTTTATATGTTTTTGTATAGTTTTGTTTTAAACTTTCTTTATATGTCTATACTGTCATATTTGTGGATATTCATCTACCTATTAGTGTGTGTATGTCCATGTGCTGAGTATATATGTTATTGTGTATGTGTAAATATGTATATGTATGTATATATATATATATATATGCGTATGCATGTATATATATGTATATATATATATATGTGTGTGTGGGGGGGGCATTTGTGTATGTATTTAGATATACATATATATGTATATGTGTGTTTGGGTGGGTATAGACATGACTAGAACCTATTATGAATAGATTAAAAATTTACGAGATGTATGATTTTTCATTTTGTTTTGGGGTTGGTATATGCATAACTATTAACAGAACCTATTTTAAATAAATTAAGTAACTTACTTTACTGTATGTATAAATTTTTCACTTTGTTTTTCTTCTATGTTCAATATTTGTGTAGGTATGTAACTACGCGTATGTGTATTCATGTGTATGCATAAATATGTATATATGTTTCCGTGTCTGTGCGTATGTGCATATATATTTTATATATATACGAATATAAGTGCGTGTACATGTTTTTGCAGGATAACTACTACATATGAATATTTAGATTTGTATAATTAACATTTAAATAGTACATTTGATATTAGTTTCATTCATTAATTATCTCGTATCTTATTTTCATTCCGAACTTGGTTTAATAATCCATCGTATATTTTTGTTGTGTTCTCGGCGTCTAGATTTTCTCTTCTTCTATCCGAATCTATGGAAGCTCATTTCAACACAATTCCTTCTACTTTCTATTTTCACTTAATCTTCATATATTATGACTTTATCTTCATATCAATTAATAATTTTATTACATTAATTAATTTAGTGTATTAATCTTGCTTAGCCTTCTATTTGTATATGTATATGTATGTATATATGTGTGTGCGTGTGTGTATGTATGTGTGTGCACGCGTGTGAGTGTGTATGTGAGAGTGTATGTACATGTATTACGTGCTTGTGTGCATATATGTGTGTATTGAATACTTAATTATTTCACTTCTCTACTCCCACAATTTAATAAACAGTTTATTGTTTTTTACAAATCACCATTTCTCACATTTTGCATGAGTATGTCTGCATTATCATTATTTATATTAATTTATAATTAACTATATATCTTTTTTTATAACTATATCTAGTTTTATACTTGTGTGCATATTTTTAACTATGGTGTTACATTTTATTCTTCCTGTTTCTATGTTTTAATTTTGTTTTAAATATAATAAATTTTTCTGTACATCCTTCTCTGCAGATATTCTCACTTGTGGTAATTAACCAAATTAATTTAGTTAAATTAAATTAAATGTGATTAATTCTTATGCTGCAATTGATGAACTGAAACAATTGTAGGACTAGTCTTATGAATGTTAATAAAATTTTATTAACCTTATTTCCAACTTCTCTCTTGTTTTGTGTGTGTGTATATATATGTGTGTGTGTGTGTGTGTGTGTGTGTGTAGCTGAATTTATAGGAATTTATATATATATATATATATATATATATATATATATAACTTATATACATATATATATATAATTTATATGTGTGTGTGTGTGTGTGTGTGTGTGTGTGTGTGTGTGTGTGTATGTGTGTGTGTATAAAACATAATAATATTATATTATACCCTGTACATTGTTCCATTTTTGTATTGTTGGTAGCATTCATATGTAGACAAAGACCTTTTTTACGTGTTCCATTAGGCGTTCCATTCTCGAATTTTTACGGATTCTCGGTTAGTATATTTCATACATTTGGGACTATGCTGGTTTAAATTGCTTAATTTAAATAAGATATTTTTCAAGGGAGAGGTATAGTTTACCTTGTTAATTCAACGATATCGGATAAATATATTGGATATATGTATATAAAGCATAGCATATAAACATATACAGATACATACAAATATCGACACATACATACATACACACACACGTACATATACTGATAGAGACAAATGTGTTTTTCACATAGAAGTACACATATATGAGGGGGTTCCGAAAAGAAACCGCAATTTTGCAATATTATTTCATTTACTTTGTTTTACATGTTTACACTTTTATCACCTTCAATGCATTCTCTATTTGACATAATGCATCAGTCTAGACACGTTTTCCACTGTTCGAAGCAGTCCTGGAACTCTTGCGAAGTGATGCGTTTAAAAGCCTCGGTCATTTTTTCTTCACCTTATCCACATCTGAAAAACGTTTTCCTTTAAGGACTTTTTTCATTCGGCAGATCAGAAAATAGTCATAGGAAGAAAGATCGGGCGAATAAGAAGGGTGGGTAAGCGAGGTCATACCATTTTAAGCCAAAAGGCGGCGTACACAGGTGCTTTGTCATGATGAAAGCACCGCTCTCCATTTTACCACAGGTCTGGGCGTTTTCGTTTCACCACGTCTCACAAAGGCTTCAGAACTGCCAAGTAAAATATCTGGTTAGTGGTTTGACCAGGAGGAGCAAATTCTGTGTGGACAATTCCTTTAGTATTGATGAAACAACTCAGCAACATCTTGACATTGGATTTCACTTGACGCGCTTTTTAGGGGCGTGGTGACCTTGAATGCTTCCATTGACTTGATTGTGGCTTCATTTCTGAGTCGAAGCCGTAGCACCAGCTTTCGTCACCAGTGATGACCTTCGGAAAAAGGTTCGGATCAACTTCCAACTGTTCTTTCAGTTCACGACATACATTCAGTCGTGACTGCCTTTGATCGTCCGTGATCAAGCAGGGCACAAATTTTGCTGCAATTCTTTTCATTTGAAATTCTTCACACAGGATTCATTGGCAGGAGCTCCAGGATACAACACTCATACCAACAAGTCCATCAATTGTTCGGCGACGGTCCTCCAAGGTCAGATAATGAATTTTCGTGATGTATTCATTCGTTCAAGAGGTCGACAAACACCCTGAACGTGATTGGTCTTCAAGTGACAAGTCAGCATTCGTAAATCGTGAAAACCACTTGTAAACTTATGTTTTGCTCACGGCAGCGTTCTTTTGAAGCTTGATAACTGTTTCGGCTGCCGTTTCCACAGAAGCACTGCAAAGCAAAGACGTATCAGGTAGCAGTACGACTTCATTCGACGATGTCACTTAGCCGACTGATGTCTGAGGGTTGCATCAAGTGATTCTAGCAAGGGAAGCCTGAACTACAATGGGCTTGTCCCACAGAGAATGCTTCCGGTTACGATTGGGTACCCCCTCGTATACATATGTATATATATATATATGTATGCATATATATATATATATATATATATATATATATATATAAATGGAGTTAAACGCAAGTGTTATTCAAATCTTTTTACTTCCGGCATATGTTTCGAAGAAAACATTGGTATCATACCAGAAGGATTAAAATGGTGTAAAAGAATGCAATCTTTTCATCAGGGAAAGAAAGAAACCAAACACACCAATAAGACATTTTAACAGAATGTGATAACTGCGTATATGATGAAGGGAACGCTATGAAGTTCTTAAAAAACCTTTAGTAGATATAACGTCAGGGTAGTTTATAGAAAGAGAAGGAGGAGAAAGAAAGAAATTAGCAGAAAACTAATAGTGGAGAGATATAGAGCGATAGGTGAATTAGAATAAAGCTTAAAGGCATGGAAGTAGATATATTTAATGGAAGTGAAATGTTAGAAGACAATCAAAGGTCGAATTTTATAGAATGGTAGAAATCACTTATAGGAACTAAAGGTATGTTTCTGCCAATGTCTTCAACGGTAAACGCGTCCTATAAGCGTGTTTACAAGGGAATTCTCTGAGAACAGGATAAAGTACATATTTCACTGTTACAAAGCGAACAAAAAGATTTACCTTTATCATACGTTATAGATATAGAGACAATATTCCATTCCAAATCAAATTGTTTATTATGATCTTTTACATACCAGATTAATTTACTAAGCCCAGTATTATTACGTTTATTGATATGCCTAAACGTAGAGTGATTATTAGATATTCTTTTAGAAACTAAGATGAAGAACTACCTATATACATAAAAGACGTCAGAACCGGAAGTAATTTTACATTGATAAATAAGGTTTCTAGTCTTAGAATTACTGCTAAGAAAACGAATGCGATTGGAGACAACTTCAGAAACAATAACCCCGCTGTTATTAGTATTTAAAGAATGGTCAGTGTTAATAAAATCAATGTTAGTATTTTCATTAAGTGGATTTGTATTTAACAACTTATCATTATGCGAAGAGATGATTTGTGAAAGATTTTTTGTGTTAGAAAAACCTATCCTGATTCGGTGTGAATTAATAATCGAATAGTATCTTGAATTTCTTGAGAAATTCTTTTCTATAGCTTTACGAAACTGGTAAGGGGATTTGATCTGCCTACCACATGGAATTATTAACCAAATGGTTTTGTTTAAGCATATCTATAAGAACCTATAAGTGATTTCTTCCATTCTATAAAATTCGATCTTTGACTTTTTTCTTACATTTCACTTCCACTAAATATATATAGTCCCATGCCTTTAAGCTTTATTCTAATTCACCTATCGCTCTACATCTCTCCACTATTAGTTTTCTGCTAATTTCTTTCTTTCTCCTCCTTCTCTTTCTATAAACTACCTTGACGTTATATCTACTAACGTTTTCTAAAAGAACGTCATAGCCTTCCCATCATCATATACGCAGTCATCCCATTCTGTTAAAATGTCTTATTGATGTGCTTGGTTTCTTTCTTTCCCTGATGAGAAGATTACATTGTTTTACGCCCTTTTATTCCTTCTGAAATAATACCATGTTTTTTTTCGAAACATATGTCGGAAGTAAAAAGATTTGAATAACACTTGCGTTTAACTCCATTTATTTATTTATCTATATTATACAAAAAAATTTCCCCTAAACCTGGAGTTTCTGACTTTTTAAATAGGCTGTTACATCCTTGGTGCATGTGTGAATTTCTGCTACCCTGGTAACTATTTATTTATCTTTTCCGTGTTATTTGCAAACACTGAAAAAACACACATTCATATGTATATATATATATATATATATATATATATATATATATATATATATATATATATATATATATATA